>NW_026941822.1:0-12500 GCF_024139115.2 Armigeres subalbatus
TGTGAAATGGAATCAAAATCAAGTGGCATATTCTTTATAATGGATTCCGATCGATAGTTTTAGGTAGAGGCCTTGATAAGAGAAACGCGGATAGGTTTGTGCCGCCAATCGAACCGTCAAATAACAGCAGCCAATCGAGCAAGAGACCTGTCAAGCAGCCAAAACTTTGGCTCAAACACTGAAAACGGCTAAAAACGATTCAATACTATTTACGAATGAATAACTTTTGAATACAATTTCAATAATATTTGCAAATAAATAATATATTATGAAACACAATTGCTTTGTTTATTGGATTCTATTGTCATGTGATGTGAACATTTTTAATAGCGGTATGTGAAATTTTACTTGGAAAAACCATTTCTTCCTTTTCATTTGTTGTTCTTTAATGGAGAAGATTGACTGCAGTATTTCTCTTATAAAGGCCTCTAGTTTTAAGTGATCATGCCACAAATTTATCAATTCAATCCTTTCGACAACTTTCACTATGGTTTTGTTCCAGAAGGCTTCTATGTAATTTGTTGAGTCGGATCCTGGAGTAGAGCTGTTTTTGATCTACTTTAAACCGGCGGTGGCGTGAATGCAATTTTTGTAACGGTGGCAGTGCGGCTCAGCCGGTGCCACGTCGCGATCGCCTTTGGCGGCGTGGATAAAAAATTTCTCTCAAATATTCTTTAAGCATATCCGTTTAATATGTTTGTATTTCTCGTGTAAGCATCAACGAAAATAATATTTAACTTCATAAGGATCTCAAAAAATCAGGGTTTACAGTTAAGACTTCTGAAGAATGATTCGGTGAATTCTGATTTTTGATCTGGAAATTCTGGAGATTTTTTCCTCCAGAATTTCTAAAGCAGTCTTTCGAAAATTTAAGGAAAGGGCTTGCTGACCTTATGCTGCTACTTCTGTCTCATAGACAGGAGATCAAGGGTTCGATCCTTATTATTATTATTTATTCAGACTAAGGCCGAAGTGGCCTTTGCGGTATATAAGAGTCTTCTCCATTCGGCTCGGCCCATGGCTACACGTCGCCAACCACGCAGTCTACGGAGGGTCCGCAAGTCATCTTCCACCTGATCGATCCACCTTGTCCGCTGCGCACCTCGCCTTCTTGTGCCCATCGGATCGTTGACGAGAACCATTTTCACCGGGCTACTGTCCGACATTCTGGTTACGTGCCCGGCCCACCGCAGTCGTCCGATTTTCGCGGTGTGAACGATGGATGGTTCTCCCAACAGCTGATGCAACGTGGTTCGTGGTTCATTCGCCTCCTCCACGTACCAACCGCCATCTGCACCCCACCATAGATGGTACGTAACACTTTCCTTTCAAAAACTCCCAGTGCGCGTTGGTCCTCCACGAGCATCGTCCAGGTCTCGTGTCCGTAGAGAACTACCGGTCTCATAAGCTTATGTTTGATTTGTCTGTCCTATGTAGATTTTAAAAGAATGAATAAGAAAATTATTATTCATTTCTCAGAACTCATGGATGAGACGATCCCCAAAATTTCTAGATAATGAATTTCTGTAAATTAAATTTCTAAAAAAAAACTTCCCAGAATTCTTGAAAAAGAGACTTTTCAGATTTCAGTAAAAGTAATTCTCTAGAAACTAAAGGGGTAAGTCCTTACAACTTATGGGTAAGAAATTCCTCAAAATGCCGGGAGATGCAAAATCTATAATTCTTGGAGTATGAGTTTCTCAGAATTTGGTTGTTTAGCCAACAAAAATATTGAGTTTTAAACTGGCTTCCGACATATTTTCCATTGCTTCAAGAACTTCGTAATAACTTTTTTAAGTACCGCCATCGGGGGTGACAATGGGTCTGGGGAGTGAGAATGGGTCATCGCTTTCACCGGCAGTCTGAAGGTCGTAGAGCAAAATCGTTCAAAAAGGTCTCTTATATTTTAGACTTCTTGCCCTCGAATGCATTCAATTCAATCTACAAGCGTTCTAAGTGGTTGAAACAGTGACCCATTCTCACCCCCATTTGACCCATTATCACCCCCGACGACGGTAATAAACAATTAGAGAATGTCACTAACATTTACAGAATCCTAGTTGGCATATGCAGCTGCTGTCATAAAATTTCTGAAAGAAAGTTAATTCTGACAGATTTCGAGAAAGTACGAGACACTGAAGACGGCCTTACTGTTGAGGTCGAAATACGTATCTGTCAAAGCACAATTAAGTGGTGGAATTAAATGGGATTGTACAAACTCGTCTTATGACAAGTGAGATTTCGAGAATAAGAATATCAATTTTTCCTAAAATCCTTAGAAAATAAATCTTGAAGGGGCAAACCCTCAGAACTCCTGGAAAGGAATTCACCAGAACTCCTAGAGAATGAATAATCTCGGATTCTTGGAGATTTTCCTAAACATCCTGGATAAGGAATCATGAATATTTCTGGGGAAGATTTCCTAATAAACAATGAAAATTGAAGTGGCCGGAAATATTGATGGAAAAATTTCTCAGAATATCTGGAGTGAGGAGAGCAATGCTCCGGATTTTTCCAAATAGAAATTTTCCAGAATTCTTGGGGAAAGAATTCTCTAACACTTTGAGAGAATAATTCCTCAAAATTGTTGAGAATTGATTTCTGCTGAATTCGAGAACAGAATTTTGTCGAATCTGAGAACGGAATTCTGACGATTTTAAGAATTGAGTTCTGCCGAATTGGAGAATGTAATTCTGCCTTATTTGGGAATAGAATTCTGACGAATAAGAGAATATAATTCTGTGGAATTTGAGGATGAAACTCTGCAAAATTAAGAATGGACCCAGTCAACACAAAATCGTGACATGTGACATCATATTGACTGGGGAATTCTTCCAAATATAAGAAACGAAATCTGCTGATTTCGAGAACGATATTCTGATAAATCGGAAAGTGGTACTCTACCGTATTCGAGAATGGAAATCTGTCATATTCCAGAATAGAGTTCATTTGAATTTAGGAATGGTATTCTGCCGAATTTGCCGAAATCAAGAATGGAATTCTGTCGCATTCGAGAATGAAATTCTACAGAATTTGAGATTGGAGCTCTGCCTAGTTCTGGAATAACATTTTATCGAGAATGGAACACTGCCAAATTTTAAGAATTTGGAATTCTGCCGAATATAAGAAACAAATTCTGCCAAATTCGATTGGAACTTTGCTGATTTCTGGAATGGAATTATGTCATGTTCGAGAAAGAAAATCGGACGAATTCCAAAAAGGGAATCCGCCATATTCGAGAATTCGAATTCCGAATGATATTATGCTGAATTCAGAATAGAATTTCGCCGAACTCTTAATGCAATGCTTCCAAATATCCAATGGATTTTTGCTGAAACACTAATGGAAATTTGCCGAGTTCCTAATGGAATTCTGCCGAATTCCGAATGGGATTTTGCAAAACTCTGATTGCAGTTCTTTCGAATATATAATTTTCATTTTTATTTTTATTTTATTTCTAATAACTTCATCTGCACTTGCTTAATAAAGCCTTAAGATAAGGAAAAGCTATTTTGAGTAGACCATCAATACATGTCTTGCTCAAAAAGGCGTAAACACCCAATTTCCTTTCTTAAACATTACAATTTGTGGTACATATTATAAAATTTGAAACGATGATTCGTCAGCGTACATCTGGATATTGAGGGCACAGCGACGACAGCAATCGAGAAAAAAATACATCATATAACATCGTTAAAAAAACTTTAAAATCGTTGGACAGAAACTCACCTATGTCATATCGGCCCCTAGCTTGTAAACGAGGTTGAAAAGCAGCACCGGAATTTTTGAAATAAAAAAAGTGGAACACTTTGTTAAATCTGGAGGACATGAAGCGGATTGGATCATGAAGCGATGACCGTTTGGCTAATATATCTTCTTTCTACTAATATCAGCAGTAGTAATGATCAGCAAAGATCTTTGTAAGGCGGTAGATTCTGCGGATCACGACAAGGAAGAATCCGAAGTGCTTGACTGACAAACTTTCTTTGAACAGCCACAATTCTTAAAATCCACGGCGCCTGATATGGAAACCATATAATGGAGCACGATTCCAGTATAGATCGCACTAGTGCACAGTATAATGTCCGGAGACATAGAGGATCACGAAATTCGCTAGTCAGTTTGAAAAAAAACCCAGCTGCCTTTTGGCCTTGGATTTAATGCTTTCATAGTGGAGTGGGTATGATAAAGCTGGATCGAGGATGACTCCTAGGTCACGAATATGATCAGTGCGCTCAAGATGCTGATTCAAGATGGTTTAGTTATGTAGGATTGACCGTAGCTTCCGGTGAAATGTTGTGACGTTGCATTTTGCAATACTAAGAGTCAGTTTGTTTTTGGAGCACCATTCAACGAAAATATTAAACAGTTCTTTTAGCAGATGGCAGTCTTGGTCTTGGATACTGTTGACCACAATGAAGATTTTCACGCCATCTGCATAGAATAACTGACAGCTTGGAGGCAATAGCCTGGACAGTTCGATGGTGAAGATTGAAAATAGCACCTAGGTTGCTTCCTTGAGGAACGCCGGACTTATTCGAGAAGAATCCCGATGAATGATTACCGATTTTAACGCTCAGCTTACGGTTGGTAAGGTAGGATTCCATCCAGTCAACGAGATTAGAAGAAATTCCCAGCTTGTTCAGTTTTGCAAGTAATATCTTGTGATCCACTCGGTCAAATGCTGATTTGAGATCTTACATCAATATTTCGTATACAAAAAGGGGAAAAATGTATGAGGTTCGTGGACACTGATCTCTTGGGGTAGAAACCATGTGAATCCGAGAAGATATAGTTTTTGTACCATGCAAACAGTAGCTCGTAGATAATGATATCAAAGACTTTAGAGCTAGCGCTTTAGAGTTATTCCACGATAGTTTTCTACATTTTGTTTGTCCCCCTTTTCAAATACTGGGAACATAACAGAAATTTTCCTGCCAGATGGGAATGTTGGCTGTCTTAGGGAATTATTGAACAAAATTACTAAAGGACGGACCAGGTTACTGGAATGGAACTCTGCCGAATCACGAAAAAAATTCTGCCGAACTCCGAATAGAATTTCGTCGAATTTCGAATGGAATTCTGCCGTATTCCAAACGGAGTTCGGCCGAATTTCGAATGAAGCTGAATTGCGAATGGAGTTCTGCCGAATTCTGAATGGAGTTCTGTCGGATTTTGAATGGAATTCTGCCTAGTTTCGAATAGAATTCTGCCGAGTTTCCAGTGGAATTGTGTCGAATTAAAAAAGGAATTCCGAATTGAATTTCTTAGATATCCGAATGGAATCCCTCCGATTTCCGAGCAAAATCTCCGAATTCCGAATAGGTATTCCTCTGACTTTCGCATTAATAAGGTATTCCTCTGAATTTCGAAATGGAATTTCTTCGAATTCCTAACGGAATTCATTCGAATATCGAATGGATATCCGAACACAATTCTTTTGATTTCCGATTGGATTTCTTTCGTTTTCCGATCGGATTTCTTTCGATTTCCGAACGGAGTTCCGTCGAATTCCGAACAGAAGTCTTTTGATCGGAGTTCTTTTGATCTAAGAACGCAACTTTTTTCGAGTTCACAACGGATCTTCTTATCATTTTGAACGTTGTTGCTTCGAATTCCGAACTGAACGTAATCTGTGCTGAGAACTGTTCTTACTCCCACAAAAGTAAGAGTGAAATCAGAAGTGATTCAAATTGTTCGGGGCTGTCATTTTGAATATTAATCTTAAACATTCATTTTTATACAAGTTAACTGTCAAAAACTTAAAACTGGGATAACGCTAAGTACTATTTCCTGCAGATTTGAACAACGAATGAATCACGAGATTCAAATATATTTCAAATCTCTTGGTGTATGAATGCGTCGTTTTATCTACGGTTCAATCATCTTTGTGATTAAGGCGCCTTTCTTGGCAGTAACATAATTATTTCATTTAATTGAACTTTTAAAAACATGAATGGAACACCGCTGGGGAAACTAGCGAGTTTGTTCTATTTTGCTCCAGATTCAAACTAGAATAGTGGTCGAAAATTTGGAATGAAACTGAATCACTACTGATTACTCTAAGTAATTAGACCCTTAATTCTGGAGACATTTTCAGGTTTCGAGCACCCACAAAAAAGCCACATCAATAAATCCCCAAACCACTAAGATTCAAGGAACTACAGAAAATCAGCAGCTAACAAGCAAAATAGTTCTTTTATATCCAACATACTCACCAACATTCCTAATTCCAGGCACCAAAAAATTGTAAGACAGCATCTAGCCAACCCATGACCCAGAAAACTTTAGAACTGGAATCTCAACCTCAGCAATGCCTCAACCGGAACCTTCGCATCAACCTTGTTTTGTACTGACCGGGGACGAAGAAACAATGGAAGCCAAGGCCCCACCGGACCGACCTCGACACTTGAGCTTGAGCTTGAGCTTGACTGACTGCTCGTAGTTGCTACTCCATTATGACCACATCAGCTGTTCTTGCACAGGGAACCAACAGATGTTTGCTTGGGACTAGCACACATCTTCAATGTACAAGTACTGGTGATCTCATTTGTTAGGTCATACTGGCGCCTGCTACGTCAGAATGCAAGTCAATGTAGGGAAGGGGGAGGTAATGATGATGCAATCATTCGCCCACTGCAAGCCAAATATACCTCTGCACTTGCCACGAGTTCATGCGGAATTTGTTGGAATTTTTGGGTTAGGTTCGAGAGGCAGAGGTCCGTCTTGGTTAACGAGTTGCCAATGTGATAGATAGGAGAAAGCAACTGATGGAATTTCTAATTGGATGTAGGAAACGAGCTCTATAGTCCATTTCCAATTCTAGCAGATTACTGTTAGAATACTCAAGTTGAAGGTATAGGAATAGTAATGGAAACGGTTTGGAAGTCCATTTCCAGTTCTAGCGATTGCTAGAACATGAGAAATATAGAGAAAGATACAAAGTAGGAGAATGGAACGGACCTGGGATTGAACCCACGATCTCCTGCGTATGATCTAAGAACGCAACTTTTTTCGAGTTCACAACGGATCTTCTTATCATTTTGAACGTTGTTGCTTCGACGACCTCCTGCGTATGAGGCAGAAGCAGTAGCCATATGACTACCAAGCCCGTATTTATTTAACCATTCCCAAGATATCCCGGAATAACCGACCGACCTCGACACTAAAGAAAAACTAACCAGAGTTTGTCTATGCATCCAAAGAGTCGACCACGTCCTCCCCCAAATGTGGACATCTCTAGAGGCTCGAGAACCAACGGAAAAGGGACGCCCTATCCCCTGCAAGCAATAAGTCAAAAGCCAAATTTGAAGTCGCTGTTTCTTCGGACCACTCCTTATGGAGAAAGCGTTCTGCAGACGGCAATATCAGGGCGCTCTTTCATTCCTCAACGTTGGCGGCAAGCCTTTGTGTGAACCAGGATTTCCATCCAACATACAAAACTACCCTTGCGTCAAGTCTATCATTAAGAACTATCAACCAGCTTGGGCTCCCCAAACCTTCTTGTCCTGATGGTAATTCCCATCCCCTCGGTCGCTTCCCAGGCTTGTCGGGTACACCAATCCAGGGCATAAGTCCCAACTGTTTCTGCGTTCGAAGCATCCTGGACGCTCCAACACGTGAGGTAAGATCCACTGTTCTCTTCAGGCATCCGATTTCCCTGATCCCCGCCTAGCAGATGCCAGCAGCACAGCTCTTCCCGGGCAGAAGCTATGAACAGAATAACAAAACATGATATGGACTTGATTGATATAAGAGATAAAAGAACAGGCCACAATATCAAAAATTTGCACCGAAATATCATTTAAATATCAAGATATGCTATGGATAAGAACAAAATAATGGCACTTGATATCGATCACTTATTACAAATTACATATCTTGATATCCTCATGATATTTTGATGCAAAATATTGATATTGTCGCCTGATCTTTTATCTCTTATATCAATCATGTCCATATCTCATTTTGCTATCTTATCAACATTTAATATTATTGAGCTATTTTCGTCTACTCGGGTTCAGATATCGCCGCCTCGATATCTACAGTTTCCTCATTAATCTTTGAAAATGAGAACTACAGCCCCGGAATTTCCTACCTCACCCTGACCCTTTCGATGAACGTTCGCTTCCGGCTACTGGAACAGCCTGCCCAACCTGGAGCTACTTACGCATAACAACTCCCCCTGCCCCCCTGGGGATGTTCGTGGTTTTATAGCCAGTGGGTTGGTTAAAAAAAAGTGGAACATCGGTAATATCGGCGAAACTATTGATTGGATACTTTTGATGTCTTCTGGAGAGTGACTTTATTTTTAGGGCACTATATTTTAAGCTTAAAAGGTGCACCCCAAGATTTTTTTCATTTTGTTGCTAAAAAGACTTGGCGCCGCCGCTGCCGTCAAAAGTGAGTCGGCACGCCGCTGCATAAAAATAATTCACGCCGCCGAATATTTTTTAGCACGCCGATGGCTATTGAAGATCTATTGAAACAATAGTTTATTGGGTTTCGTTCATTTGACTGAAAGAGTAGTTTTACTAGTTATTTAATCCTGTCGAAAAAAACATATTTTCGGTCAAGTTCATATTACATTTTTCTACTTCCAAATATGGAGAAATTATTGGATGGCTTCCCATAATTGTATTGTAACTACACGGGTAAAAATCCGGAACTCAAAAGTGGCTAAATGAGTCATGATTTCGGGAAAAAGGTGTGTTTTTATGTTATGAAAATACACCATGAAAAATGGTCATGATATCATGACTTATTTTGTCGTAACGTGACTTTGGCGTTACGTTTTTGGTATTTGATGACGAAAAATAGCAAGCGGAGTCATGATATCATGAAGCATATACTTCAGATCAATGAAATCAAGTCATGAAAACAGAATCATAATTCATGAATCTGGTAGCTATCGTTCATGATTCTGATTGATTTGGCGAAAAATTGGAATTTAGGTCATGATATCATGACTCATGCACACTGGAACCATGAACTAAGATCATGTTAGTAGAATCATAATTCATGACTTTGGTAGCTGTCATTTATGATCCAAAGGTGTCATCTCAAAGTAAAAAATCAAAATAAATTTTAGATTGATAAATAAAAAACAATTAGTCTATTATGTGGTATTGAGCTCATCAATTACCTACCAAACTCAAATAGATCAACATTTATAGTGGATGCATTTGTCACTACCATAAGGGATTATGTTGCAATTTTGTTCTTTTGACAAAATTTACACATAATATTATGTCCGATTGTCCAGCTGAATAAAGGAAAATATTCTAATACACTTTTATCGTCCATAATAATATTAAAACTTCTAGTGCACATCACAAAGTTGTTCACTGAATGAGCTCTAATCTAAGAAATCTATTCAACTTCCGCAGGTAATCCATCAGAAAAGGAAATATTTTGCTATTAACGGCAACTGCAGCAGTTGTAGAATCATACGAAAGTCCTGCTGTCTGCAGCATCGATGTTGTCTGCGATGGCTCCACCGTAAGATGCATGGGTGGTTGGAAAACGTCTGGACGGATCTTGCTTACTTCCACTTCATCTGGTGAATCCGCAACTTGATTATGTTCCAAAAGGAATCATTTGATTGGCGTTCTGCACTTCTGTCTCTGGTACATCATGGTACAGCTGAGCTGGCACATCCCGTGGAGCCGCTGGATTGTAACACAATTGTTTCATTCACTATATTTGTTTTATTGAAAAGTAAGAGATTTAAAAGAAAAATATTGCTTCCTGAAGATGCTGATTACACGCGAATCCGAATCCCGAATCCATGACAATTATACTCGCGGCACTCGCAAAAACACTACCGAGAACAACCGCAAGGGACGCCTTGACCGAGATGAAAAAAAAATCGTTGCTGTCAAGTTTGCGTAACGTAACGAAAATTTATTGAATTGGATACATAATTTCGGATATTTGGGTCATGTTTTCATGACCTTGAGTCATGATTTCATGAATCTGAGTCATAATTACATGACTCTGAGTCATGATTGCACGACTCAGCCACATTATATTTTGTTTATGAAAATGCGAATGCATGTCATAACGCTCTGACACTCATATTACGAAAAACCTAATTTTTAATTAAAAATAATCGTCGTTTGGGTCATGATATCATGAATTGTAGTCATGATATCATGAAGCAACAAGTTTTATGATTTCATGACCTTTTCGTCATGAATCTGGCAACGGATTTTTTCCCGTGTAGCATTGAGCTGATTTAAATATAATAGTATGTTTACTAAACATAAACATATTTTCTTGAAGGCTGCGTCTCACCCGAAATTACAGTCGACTCTCCACATCTTGATATTGAAGTTACCATCGAGATAAGAAGAGATCGAGGAAAGGAAGGAAAATTGGAATGGGAACTAGATCGAAAAAAGTATGTTGCTATAAAAACCGGCAACAGAAAAAATGTCATTTTTGTCATTTTTGCCTAGAAATTTGAATTTGTCGACATGGTCCAATGCACCGAGTTCATCATTGACGTTTGAGACGGGCGCTGTTTACTAATGCCACGTACACACCAGTCAAGCAGTTTGACGAACATTGACTCCGCCCCCAAGAAAACACTTCGGTTGCTGCTTTGTTTGAACGTGTGTGGAGTTGTTCGAACAACCATTTGACAGTTGGCGGCTCGGTTGGATTTTTTTTTGGGAATTCCTCCAGGAAGTTCATTGCAAAATAAATTAGAAATATCATCGAAAATTCCGACATGAATTTATTCTATATTAACCAAAAACTCATTCGCGCATTTCTTCAAGAATTTCTTTTAAAAATCCTTCGGGACTTGTTTCAAGAAATCTTTTGGGAACTCCTTTGAATAATCCCACATTAATTCCATCGAGAATTCCGTCTGGAGGAATATACCGGAGCGGTTTCTGGAGGATTTTTATCCGGTGGGAATTTCGAAATAAATTTTCGAAGCAATTTTCCAAAACAAATAAAGAGTAGGGTGGCTCAAAAAACACTTTTTCAAATTTGTTGATGGGCCGCCCTCTTATTCGGTTCTATTTGATGCCCTTATGCTCTGGACAAAATTTTAGCCAAATCGGTCAACGTTTGAGCGGTGCTTAACTCGTTGGAAGTTTATATGCAAAAATGTATGCAAAAACATCCAAAAACAGTGATTTGCAGTTGGACGGCACAATTTACGATCAAGAACCATGACACTCATTCAGATCTTGTAGAATTAAATACAGAAAGTAATTTTGAAAACCGCGAGAAAATTAGAGTTTTTTAGGGAAAGATATTAGTATTTTACTGAAGTGTTGTAGGGATGATTCTGTATTAAATTCTTCAAGATCTGAATGAGTATCATAGTTCTTTTTCGTAAGTTGTGCCGTCCAACTGCAATCAACTGTTTTTGGATGTTTCTGCATACATTTTTGCATATAAACTTCCAACGAGTTTAGCACCGCCCAAACGTTGACCGATTTGGCTGAAATTTTGTCCAGAGAAATTCTGAAAACGCGGTGGATGAAATCTCATTCAGTCATATTTTTTCACATGCGGTTCCATTCTGGAAGTTTTTTGTGAACTGAAAAAACTCATTCAAAGTAAGTATTTCTTAATGAATTTCGAAAACCCTCAGTCAATGACATTTTTTACTTACTTATGGGTTCTGTATACCTCCGGTGGTGCAAAGAGCCGACTTGAAAGTACTTAATCCTGAGTTTTACAAAGTTGTAGGTGCTTTGAAAAAAATATTTTGTGGTAGAAGAGTGCATATCGCTATCTCCTCATTTAACGGAGCTTGATCAGTTTTTATAGTTTCTGAACACTATTTTCAAACGGGTATACCTTTCGGAGCAGCAGTTTGTAGCAGCTGTTATTTACGTCATTAGCTTTAGCAGCTCTTAATATTTTATTACATATATACATTTTAGATGGATCTTAGTAGATTCATAAAAATATTCCGTAAAATGCACCTTAGCTTTTTGATCCATTATTTAGTTTCTCCGTGCATAATTTAGTTAACATTATATTCCCCATGATATTTTTTCCGTGTATGCTGTCTGCTGGTCCAGGTGCAGCACTGTTGTTACATAAATTTGAAATTTGGAATGTGAAACAAATCTTTTGATGTGATCTGGAGCGTATTTTTATTTGTAGAGCACTTCATTTAAGGAATAAGAACAACTTAAAACTTATTTTTTTTTTAAATAAGATCGTGACAAATATTAAATAAAAATATTCTGTCCTAGTGGTTTCCGAGAAATCAAGAGAAGGAGAATTAAAAATAAGCATATTAAGCTAATTAATAAAATCTTTCGTTTATTTTGGAGGCTCAATTGCTGTGAAGCGTTACGGAGCCGAAATCAAGTTTAACAATTCATTCCTTAATTCTTATACATAGTGTTAGTTTTGGGGAACCGAAAGACTCGCGGTTTGGTCGAGGTTAGGGAATACAATAATACAGTAGGAAAGGAAGGGAATTTAGGGTGCTCAAATAATTACGATGCTGATGTTCACAT
>NW_026941823.1:0-2036 GCF_024139115.2 Armigeres subalbatus
CATCAGGATTACTTCAGTAGTCAGGACTTCTCAAACTCGATACAGCACTTCCAACTGTCGGGTCAATTATTTATTTGTATGTATTATCCAACGATTTTTTTAAATTTAGTTGTCGCATAGGAATTTTACGGTGTGGGTATTTATTTCATTTTGCACTTACCAAAAAGTGCATAACATATAATGATACTATTCGTTATAAAACTACTCAAAGGCAATTGTCATAAAAAGAATTAACTTTATTGCAAAATTGTACCGTAATTTAGCTAGTTTAATTTCTGTCAGTTTTAGTTTTCACAAGTAATGCCATTGTGCTCAGATTACTAGCAGCCAGAATTGCATACAAAAGTAGCCTGCTTTGACAAAAAATAATATTTTAGAGTTTTTAGTGGAATAACAAGTTACTACTATTCCATTTTATCCCTCAATTCAATTGTATCTTTACAGATACTTATAAACTGAGGTCATTTATGCGGATAATTTTTATCGCTTTCTCTGTGTATATCAATTTCCACAACTATTGGTTAGATAGCTAAATATAGAAAAGGATTGTCTTTCTTTTGTAATATCTTTATACTCCATTGCTTGCGATTAATCGCTACTAGTTTTGCTTAGTACGCATTATTTTGCGGATCTGTGACTTAAAAAATATTTCACGGAGCTACAATTTCATTGCAAATCTGGCATTACTTGCCTTTTCTCTAGCTCATAATGTGCATTAATGTATGAGATAATAAAAAAGTACAAATTTAATTACTGTTGGAGAAAAGTAGTCTTCTAGGCATTTATAATCTCAATACTTTACAACATGACGGATTATTGTATGTTTATTTATTTATTTATTGACATAATAAGGACGGAGTGGCCTGTGCAGTGCATAGAAGTCTTCTCCATTCAACTCGGTCCATGGCTACACGTCGCCAACCACGGAATCTGCGAAGAGACCGCAACTCGACCTACACCTGATCGATCCACTTTGCTCCCTGTGCACCTCGCCTTCTTGTTCCTGTCGAATCATTGTCGAGAACCATTTTCACCGGATTACTGTCCGACAGTCTTCCGATTTGTCTGTATATCAATTTTCTTAAAGCGGCCCCATAGTTATTAACGGGGAAGGGTCATTTGGTTGAAACCCATTCGGCCGAAAGCCATTTGGCCGAAACCCATTCGGCCGAAAGCCATTTGGCCGAATACCACTAGGCCGAACAGACCAAATCAGGCCGAAACCCATCTGGCCGAAAGTCATTTGGCCGAAAGATCGTTTGGCCAGAAAGGGTCATTTGGCCGAAAGTCATTGTCACCGAAAGGGTCGTTTTTAGCCGTATGGGTCGTTCTTGACGAATGGATTTGTTTGACCGAATGGGTTGTTTGGCGCAAAAGGGTCGTTTGTGAATGGATGTTTAATGGCCGAAAAGGTCGTTTGACCGAATGGGTCGTTTATTGAATGGGTCATTTGGTTTGGCCGAAAGATGGTTTGGTCGAAATGGTCGTTTGGCCGAATGGGTCGTTTGGCCGAATGGGTCATTTGGCCGAGAAAGGGCCCGTTTTCAGAAAGAGTCGTGCCGAAAACGCGTCATTTAGAGCCGAAAGATCCATTTAGCCGAAAAGGGTCGTTGTAAAATGATCACTTAGCCGAAAATGATCATTTGTCCAAAAGGGTCATTCGGCCGAAAGGGTAATTTGGTCGAAAGGGTCGTTTGGCCGAAAGGGTCATTTGGCTGAATAGGACATTTGGCTGGACGGTTTTTTGAAAAGTGAGAGTTAGTAATGAAAAGAGACGTCTTACACTTCTCACTCTACATTTTCTTTTCTCACTGTAAAAAGTAAAGAAGCGCGAAATGAGTAATTGGATGTCTCACTACTCGCACTTTGCCCTTTCTCACTTCTTTAACAGCAACTTGAAAGTGATAAATGAGGGGAGTTAGTTATAAGTGAGACGTCTCACTCCCTCACTCCTCGTTTATCACTACTCTCTGTCAAACGTGAGGGAAGCACCAAAGTAAGTAGTGGGGACGTCTCCACTGCTGCCTTCGCGCTTC
>NW_026941824.1:0-18599 GCF_024139115.2 Armigeres subalbatus
AAATTCTTCAATGTTGCATATCCTGGATGCAATGGGAAGAGTGGGAAATTGCGAAAAGCAAAACTTGAAGGTACGATGGGAATAGCGGAGAAGGGAGGAGTAAGGAGGAGAGAGGAGTTGGTAGAAGAAGGTGTCCGGAAAAAAGTTGAAAAAGCACATCGAGCTGCGAAAAAAAAAGAATACGTGCCAGATGTATACTATACCAGATTGTTGGGACCAGAGAAAGGTATCGACATATGGAAGAGATATCCAGAGTATAGAACATCGAGATGCAGAGAGTGAACTGTATCTGGAAGACCACCATTTGACCGTATAGTGAGATCGTATGAACATTTTTTGTAGTGCACCACTACTGTACAACATAAAATGTGTTCTCTATTTAGACGTTCAATGGTGAATATCACCAGTAAGGTGTATTTGTCAAAATGCTTACAAGTCAAGGCCTGCACCCAAAAAAACAAATCAGACAATTGTGCTTATAAAATTCTGAGGCATATACAATTCTATGGCACATACAAATATTGTGTTAAAATATCCTAAATCTGTAAAATACAACAATTGTATCAAAATCTTTAAAATTGTATATGCCCAATTATTGTGCTGATTCTGTAAGGCTCTGTGCAGAACTTCTTATTAAAATCTGACAAACGCTGGTTGGGTGATACTTAAGATGGATAATAACCTAGCAAAACATATGTATACTTCTATCTTACTACACCTGATTTTTTTTTTACACGGGGGATGCGTTCCTTGTAAAAAAAGTTTGCAGTTCAAAATTTGAAAATCCGTGTAAAAAAAGTTTTATGATTTCTCGACGAATCATGCAAAATGGAGCAACTTTGCAAAAATTTTGCATGGGATTTTTTTAAACGGCCGTGTAAAAACAGCATCGGGTGTATATCGACCATACCATTTTTCTAATAATCGTTTCGGTGAAATGGAGTTCGGCTTAAGGCTTCATGACATGTCATTCAAGATGAAACACTTGCGACTTACCAAGCCTGATCAAACAATAAATCACTTACCCCACCCCAGTATGCTGAATACATTTTAATTCCACATACTATACAATATATACACCATCTTCTCACTAAAAAGTAAACCTGGACTTTCTAAGTTCAGAAGTTCAATCTACGCGAAGCGGTATGATGATAGGGTAAATCACTACTTGGGCATATGGATTCCCCAGTTCCTGGCTCACTGCACAACAGAAAACTCAATGGTTTATACTGTTTTAAAGCCGTATTTTCATGATTGATAATTTTAAAAAATTCTCCCATTTATTTTTCGCAATACTCAATATTTTTCAACCACTTGTTTTTACTCCTAATTGATCCAAATGCAGAAAATAAACGTATATTTCAAAATTTCTCTGCCTTCGATGCCACACCACTGAGCTGGAGTGATTCTTTTCCCACTTTTACAAAACGGTATCATCAAATAAACACCTACCTGAAAATCGTCACAGTGCTCGATGCCAACCATTGTTTGAAGCTGTTAATCACCACACGCATAATTCTAAACACATCGCGCTTCAATTCTTCCTAATGTTTTAGTTTCACATTTAGAACTTATTTAAACACATTAGGAATACATTTTAAAATGTATCCACCTCAAACCGAACAAAAAAATCATGCCTCGGCCTAAGAACTGTTTGCCACACCGTGCTGCCAAAAGGCAAGAGGCAGTATGAAAAATGATCCTTCATTGTTAATAGGAAAACTGTCTAATCACGTTGACGCTTATGATGTTATTTATAAATTCTCTCTGATTTCAAAAGGTGAAAAAATATTGTTTTTTAAGTATGGAAAGAAATTCTGGATAGAGTAAATATATCTTCTCAACCAAATAAAAAAATGATTATGAATAATACGATTCTGGCATCTTGTTGTCGTGGAACGTGCATATTTTTTGTTTACGTCGCATTTTCAACCGTCCCGAGTGAGAGAAAGAGAGAGTAATAATTTTGAGAGATTGAGCGAAATTTTGCTTAGGGCTGAACTGTGGTTCTGGAAGTGGGCCGGAAATTAAATCGCTACTGAAAATGAGAGTGCTGATCACTTTTACGTTTATTAAAATCAAATAAAAGCTTTTTTGAACGATATTTAGCACGGATAGCTATTTTTTAATCAGAAGTGAACTTCAATGCAGTATTATACAGCCCACAAAATTCAGGAAAAGTTGCTTCTTGTCATAAATATCAATTAAATAATACAGTCGTATGCAAGTTAGGCCGGGAATGGGGTAAGAAACCCTATTATCACATAGCGCTAATGCAGGGAAGATATATAAGGAAGTGAACAAAGTGAAAAAATTCCACCCAGTAACGCACCATGCTAACGACGTCGCCGGTTTCAACACTTTGCACGTCGTCGGTAGCGTCGTATGCAGCGAGCAATCATTGATCAGCAGTTAAGACAGTGATGTCAGATATGAACTATTGAGAAATCATAGCAAAAAACATGTAAAATATCGATGAAATACTTTTTCCTAACGCATTATGTATTGATGGAATAATAATATCTTTATTGATTCTGTTTTGGGGTGCATTGCAAAAAATTCGAAAATCGGAGCAAAAATGATCTTGTTGACCATTGGTGCGCTTGAGCAGCTGGCAAACAACGGTTTAAGATGTAAAATATAAACAGCCAGCGTCGTGGGAAAACAAAATCCATTATTATTCCACCTAAACCAAAGGAAAAAATGATGCTCTTTCTGATTAAATTCCATCAGTTAAGCCCATACTTAGACTGTATTGATTGATATTGCGTCTAAATTGGGCTGAACTTTTCTGAATGCGTACAATGTTTACTATTGTAGCATGTTAACAAAAAATGAATGCCACGTGTATGCTTACTGAATTGGTATTGGAAGTTTCCACCACTACAAATCCATGGTTAATGATTTTTATGACACAATTACTTATAAATTTGAGTGTCATGCAACGCTTCACCTTAATGGCCCGTTATTCAGCCAATTGTCATACTGAATAATAGCCCTCGGACGAATGATAATTTCTACCGAATAATGGGAAGGCCTGTTTGGCTGGAAAAGTCTGCAGGCCAAAACCATTTGGCTAAAGGCCGTAAGTTAGTCGGCCGAGTATGTCATTTGACCGAAACAAACCATTAGTTCTAAAACCATCTGGCCGAAGATGTCATTTGATCGAATAGGTTATTTGCCGTTTGATCGAAATGGTCTTTTAGCTTACAGGGACAATTAGCTGAAAATATCATTTGGCTGAAATGGACACACGGCCGAACTAGTGCTATGGCCAAAATGGTCGTTTTGTCGAATAGGTAATTTGGCCGAAATGGTCGTTTGACAGAAAGGGCCATTTGAACGAACGAATCGACAGTTTTGACCATATTACCGGTTTAACAAGGCACGGCAAATGCTGGGTGAAGCGTACCATTAGTACTTCGCGTTCCTGAAGGAATTAAATAGACCCCATTTCGCAGTCCTTAGCCTCTTACTCAGCAACTCCTATCCCTACCTCCTCGTGGCGCTGGCCGGGATCTGGCTAAATCCGGCCCTGGATAGGTAAGGAGGATTTGCTCCTCTCCGGATGTGCAAATATGGTCGAGCGTCTGTTCCTCATGTTAGATCGGTGTGAATGTGGCAGCAACGGTGGCTTAAACTGGAGAACGTGAATTCCGGGCGGTGGATCCCATAGCGAACATTTCATTCAAGTACCACATCTACTATAGCGGCGGTGACAGAGCAGAACGAGGAGTTGGCTTCATGATGATCGGGAAGCAGATTAAGCGTGTTATCCGGTGGAAGCCGATAAGCGACCGCATTTGCGTATTGAGAATGAAGGGCAAATTCTTCAACTATAGCCTGATCAGCATCTATGCCCCAACGAACGATAAGCTTGATGACGTGAAGAATGAGTTCTATGAGAGCTTTGATAAGGCCTACGGAGAGTGCCCAACAGTAAAGATTATCATCGGGGATGCAAATGCGCAGATCGGAATAGAATGTTTCTCTCGTCCTGTCATTGGTACGGAAAGCCTCTATTCCGCTACCAACGATAATGGTCTGCGACTTGTAACCTTTGCTGCTGCTAGAGGGATGGCAATCAGCAGTACCTACTTCGCACATACGAATATCCGCAAACATACCTGGTAACATCCGAATGGAGACACTTACTCACAGATAGACTACGTGCTGATCGACGGACGACATTTCTCGGATGTTATGGATGTAAGGTCCTTCAGAGGTCGGATCACTACCTTGTAGTTGCAAAAATTCGAGCGCGAATTTCCAGCGTCACGAATTCACGAAACAACAGAACGATGCGTTTCAATATCCAACGCTTGTCAGTTGAAGGAGTTACTGAACAGTACCACTAGAAACTGTACGAGCGGATAGGATATGCTACTGGATCTGGCGACGTCAACAGATTGTGGGAAAATATTCACGAAGCTGTGACTACAACAGCGCAGGAAGTGTTAGGCACTGCACAGCGACGCCAACGAAATGGTTGGTTTGATGAGGAATGCCAGCGAGTGACGGACGATAAAAATGTTGCTGGGAGTCGAATGCTAGTGGCTCGTACCTGTTCCAACAGAAAGCGGCGTACAGTGTCCCATATCGTAATACAAATAGTAAAACAAAGTCGGGCAAGGTTTGCGTTCGATCAAAAATCTAAATCGCATTGCGTTGTTGTGTAGTGTAGCAGAAACGATTACCGTTGTGAAAATTAATCGTAATTATGTGGAATAAAAACTCGTAATGACTTATAATATCCGGATCAACCTCTTGGTACGATGACCGATCATCACACAACTATTTCCATTTCCAACATAGCGAATCAGAAAGAAGAGATAAAAGTATATGGTTTGTAATTAAAATTGAAGCTGAGAATGTTATAGCTGTGACACGTTTGGTATTACCCTGGAGAAATGTTTACTCGCTTGATTATGTTTCCTTCAAAGTTGTTGTGAATGCACAGTATCGGAAAAACGCATTGATTACTTCAAACTGACCAACTGGTGTGAGATGCCGAGAATTTAGAAACCACGAAAAAAAAATTCTTCTGAAAATTTTGTTTCTGGGGGGGTTTTATGTCCAAAAGCTGTAAAGATATAAATTGTGTAGTTTATGTTGGATAAAAATCCAATTCACTTCAAGATGTGCAGTATGGGTGCGGTGGTAGAGTATCCGCCTGCAAACCTAAAGTTCGCATGTTCGAGGTGCTGGTAAGATTTATTTTTATTTTTGCCTTTCTCGTATACAAAGTATACGTAAAGGCTATATTTTCGCTCCAAAAACAAACTTTTTATAGAAGGCGCGGAGACCCATAGTGTTATATACCAATCGACTCAGCTCGACGAATCGAGGTGATGTCTGTGTGTGTGTATGTGTGTGCGTGTGTATGTGTGTGTATGTGTGTGTGTGTGTATGTGTGTGTATGTGCGCAAAAAGTCTAGCCCACTTTTCAGGTACTTACTCTTAATAGATTTGCTTCGCAACAAAGTTGCATTCGACGCAGAATCCTGTCCCATTGTTTCCTATTGAAAATTGGTAGGATCGGGACTATGGGCTCTAAGAAGTTATGGATTTAAAATACTTTTTTAGAGCAACAACGAGTGGAAAAGTTCAGCTTCCCATTTTCAAGAACTTACCCAATTGACCAATTTGCTCGCAACTAAATGCATTCGTCGCAGAATCCTGTCCCATTGTTTCCTATTGAAAATTGGCATAGGATCGGACTTATGGGCTCAGAAGTTATAGTCAAAAATACTTCTTTTTTTAGACAACAACGAGTGGAAAAGTCTAGCCCATTTTTCAAGCACTTACGCACTCTAACTAATTTTACTCGCAACAAGTTGCATTCGACGCAGAATTCCTGTTCCATTGTTTTCTATTAAAAATTGTCAAGGATCGGACTATGGGCTCCAGAAGTTATGGTCGAAAATACTTTTTTTTAGATCAACAACGAGTGGAAAAGTTCAGCCCATTTTTCAGGCACTTACCTTTAACTAATTTACTCGCAACAAGTTGCATTCGACGCAGAATTCTGGGTTCCATTGTTTCCTATTAAAATTGGGCAGCATCGGACTATGGGCTCAGAAGTTATGGTCAAAATACTTTTTTAGACAACAACGAGTGGAAAAGTCTAGCCTCATTTTTCTGTAAGGCACTTACAACTTTAACTCAATTTACTTCCGCCAACAAGTTGCATTCGGGACGGAATCCTGTCCCATTGTTTTGGCTATTAAAAATTGGCAGGATCAGGACTATGGGCTCAGAAGTTTTGGTCAAAATACTTTTTTTTAGACAACCTTAACGAAATTGGAAAAGTTCAGGCCCATTTTTCAGGCACTTACCTTTAACTGATTTACTCGCAACAGAGTTGCATTCCGACGCAGAAAATCCTGTCCCATTGTTTCCCTATTGAAAATTGGCCGGGTCGGACTATGGAAGCTCAAGAGGCTACAAGGTCAAAATACTTTATCTTTTTGACGAAGACGAGGTGAAAAAAATTCTAGTACACACTTTTTGGCCCTATATCCTTTACCGATTGTTTCGGCAAAGTAGCGATCCGACGAGGGATCCCGTCCCATTGCTTTCATTGAGAACTGGGCAGACAGGGATCAAAAAGCCTATGGTCAAAATACATTTTAAGCAAAAAAAGGCGTGGAAAGTCAGGCCACACTTTTTCATAATCAATTTTCATCAACCGATTTGCTTTGCGCAAACAAATTGTGTTCAGATTGGGAATCCTGTCCGATTGTTTTCCAATGAAAATTGGGACTCTGGGCTCGAAAGTTCTAGCCAATATATTTTTTGCCTTTCTCGTATACAAAGTAAAAAAATTTAAAAAAAATTTTAGCCAATGTATATTTTTTACAAAAAAAAAACTTTTTTAAAAGAAGCCCAAGAACTAATATTTTATTAGTAAAATGCATTTAAAAAGTTCACTTAGTTTTGGGACACTTGGTCTTAATTTGTTTAACAACAAGTTGTATAGGACGGCGAATCCTGTTTCATGTTTTCATTAAGTTTCTGCCCATTGTTTTGTATTAAATTGACCATAAAAAATTTAGCCAGAATATTAGGTATTAAGAACTAACTTACTTTTCGAGCACGTTCAAAGAGAGATCTGAGTAGAAAAAGCCGCGTAGTCGATAGCAGTTCTATTCTGCTGTCAGGTTTGTTTTATATGAATATTAAAAACCCAGATTAATCCACCTAGCAGTGATGATGCCTTTCTCGTGCATTATAAAATATATTGAAAAAATCACATTAGAAAGGTCAAAAAAGCTCTTTGGGGGAATAGATCACATTTTTTCGATCATTTTTAATATTTTTGCCTCGCCACCATTCAAAAAAAATTGTTCTTGAATTTTCAAGGGGACCTTTGGGGAAAAACAATGTTTTTTCAATAATTCCGAAAAGCAATGATCGGGCCCATTTCAATAGCAAACAATTCTGTCGAATGCAACTTGTTGCGAGTAAATCGGATAATTCTAAGTTCTAAAAAGTGTGCCTACAAAATTTGTACACATACGATACACAAAAACAGACGTCACCTCAGTTTGTCGAGCTGAGTCGATCGGTATATAACACTATGGGTCTCCGGGCCTTCTATCAAGTTTTTTTTAGCAATCATATAGTTTCGGTACAACTTTGTTGTACGAGAAAGGAAAAATGCATATGTTACAAATATGCGATCGTGCGGTAGTACAATGATTAGCGATAGTAAATACAATGATTAGCGCAACGGCGCGTTTTGAAAAATACATATGGATTAAAATTCGATATGTTTCCAACTTTCCTGATTCCCACGTAGTGTTTTTTTCACCAATGTAATATTAAAGTTCAATCATACTACATAGTTGTATGTCATACATTGATTTTGCATCCTTTGTGTAATAATTGTACAAGTACATTTTGTGAAAATGAAACCAACAATTCACATAAATATAAATGAAAAAAAGCCGCATAATATGGAAATAAGGAGGTGTATGAAAACCGAACGTTATGTTCAAATCACCCATTTGCCCAAACTACACCATCATTCCAACCAAAACCAACCAAACCACCCAAACCAAAAAGCAGTTAGCCTTAATGACACGCCTCTTCTTTCCTTCCAAAGCATGAAACAAAATGGCAGCAAACGTAACGAGCGCACGAGAAAGCATGTACGTAGGTATGCGATTTTTATTTCCAACGACGAAACTTTTACAGCTGTGTTGAGGCGGATGAAGTCATCGGCTTCGAGTCTCTAGCGCGTGTGTGTTCGTCCATTAGTTTTCGTGTTCACATTTGAAGCTTTGGAAAACTTTGTGGTTTGAGAGGTTAGCATCATCAATAAAGCACGAAAGAAGCAACACAAACATTCATGCTGTCAGTTATATACACGGTGCGAAATTTATTCACCGCATGCAGAAATGCTACACCCTTAATTTGTTTTTATTCAATATTGTGCGGTTACTTGCTAAGTTTTTTTAACTTTATTAAGTGTTATTTTAATCTCCAGATTATGTTCAACACCGTACTTGCTAAATGGACACGGTCGGTTAAAGTAAGCTGTTCCTTAAATAGTTCGTTAAAGTAGTCGCTAGATTATTCGCTGTTGGTTTGAGCGAGACAGAGTATATGTCAAAAAAATTAACCTGCGGTGTCTGCGGTGTATTGTTCGAAATGAACGTTTATCGGCAGCTGGACTTTCTGCTGTGCTATAGATCTCGCATAATTTATCAAAAGGACCTAAGTAACATTTTCATGAATTAATTTGAGTACTTTGCAATCAACAGAACAACATGAAAAGCTATTGCTGATTCTTTTCTAAATTAGCATACTGGCTCACCAGTTACGCCGGGTCCCATGCGCCGAGTTGTGCGCCATGCAAAAAGTAAATAAACCAATGTCAAATAGATGTGAGCTGGTAAGCTTTTTCCACATTCGCTTGTAAGGTATGTAGCATATTGTCGTCCCTTTACGAAAAGATATTTTTAAGTGAAATTGTTCGAGGTTTAGTAGTTGCTTTTCTTTCGCCTGTGTTGAAAAGGATATTATTTTAAGTGGATATTAGTAGTGCAATTATGTTTAATTTGTGATGTAATATTCTACACTTAAATTGAGTAAAGTACCATAATATGACACAATACCTTAGCGGCGCACAACTAAGCGAGGCAGAGGTGAATGAGCAAAATGCTATAATATCTCGAGAATCACAATATTGATTGCAGTATTCAAATTAATTCATGAAAAAAATGTTACTTACGTCCTTTTGAAAAGTTAAGCGAGAATTCATGAAAAAATTTACTTAGGTCCTTTTGAAAAGTTATGCGGAAATGTAATAAATGCAAAGTAAATAGAACTTTTGGGAACTTGCAAGTGTTCTGATTGTTTAAGTTGACTTTTTGTAAATTTATTGGTCAATATTTAAGAAGTGCAGTTAAAAGAAAATTGCATACTTAGTTTATTCAAATTTGATTCAGACTATCTTTTGAAAACGAAAAGGGTCAAACTTGTTTTACTGATTTTTTCAAATGGATATAATCGAAAAACGACGCATCCTACAAAAAAGTGTTGTATGGGTGATATCGCAAAATCAGTCAAACTTTCTAATAAAACTTAAAAAAAACTCTAAATTGAAACCTACACTAAAAAAAACGATTTAAAAAATTTAAAGTCAATTTGCAAAAACGCCCTTCGATTTGGACGAAATTTTGTCTCAAGATAGGTGATTATGTTCCTACCAACTGTCCATACATCGCTTCAGGGCACTTTTGAAGGAAAAAAATTTTCTAACAAAAACTTTTTTTCTTGACGAATTTGATTTTTTAAATGTCTTTATTTTGTTAATTTAACATATGTATACATAATATACTCATATTAAGTATGCCTGTACGGTGCGGCAGAGTACAATGTTTTGGTCGTAACTGGTCGCAACTAAAGAAGCTAATAATGGAATATAATATTTTCTTGAAGATATAATCCCTCTTCTTAATATTACTCTTAATTTAAAACAAACTATATTTAGTGGCTAAATTAGACAATGTATCATAAAATAGATTTGCTTGGGGTTCTATAACGATGGCTTTCATTGGTTTAATTTCAGATGAAAATACACTGAAAATAATTCCTGACAAGAAAAGTTTTTGTTAGAAAAACTTTTTTTCCTTAAGAGTGCCCAGCTTGCGATGTATGGACGGTTGGTAGGGAACATAATCATCTATCTTTGAGACAAAATTTCATTTAAATAAAAAAGGGCGTTTTTTCGCAAATCGACTTTAAAATTTTTAAACTGATTTTTTTCAGTGTAGGGCTCGATTTGGATTGTTTCCGATATTTTCACTAGAAAGCTAGACTGATTTTGCGATGGTCACCCATACAACACTTTTTTGTGGGATGCGTCGTTTTTCTATTATATCCATTTGAAAATATCAGCAAAAAAATTTCAGCTCTTTTCAAAGGATAGTCTAGATTAAATTTGAAAAACATTTTGTTTTCATTTCGGATCATCTGGTGATTTTCATTTCTCATTTTTCATTTCTTACTTCTTACTTTTCACTCCTCACTTCGCACTTCTCATGTCTCACTTTTCACTTCTCACTGCTCACATCGGCCCATAGGGGAAAGAAATGGCAGAAAATGACGCTTAACTTTTAAAAAGAACATATGTCACCTTTTATTCATGAATTAATTTGTGTACTGCAATCAAAAGCTATCATATTGGTCTGTTGATCGCAATATTAAAATTCATTCATGAAAATATGTTTCTTAGGTCATTTTGAAAAATAAACGAGAATTTTCAGTGTATACATGAAATCTTAAAATAGGTACTTTTTAACTCATTAATGGGTTTCTATGTTTCTTTGTGAAGTTTTTTCTTCCGTGTAAGCTGTGTATTCTATGCTGTCAGTGTGCCGGTTTCGAATAAATTGTGTCTTGGGAAAACTTAACCTAGAAAATCGATAGCTTATTTGTTACGAAATAATGATGTCTCATAACTCTTTGAATATTTACTATTTTTTGAGAAGTGCCATCATTATGAAACTCAATAGTGAACAAGAAGAAAACATTCCCCATCGAATGCAACTTGTTGTAGCAAAATCGATTCAGGTTTAGTACTAGAAAAATTGGCTAATGTTTCAATGTGCACACACATACGCACACACACACACACGGACACACACACGGACAGACAGACATTTGCTCAGTTTGTCGAGCTGAATCGAATGGTATATAATACTATGGGTCTACAAGCGCTCTATAAAAAGTACGTTTTGGGAGTGAAATGAAAGCCTTTCTGGTACAACTTTGTTGTACGAGAAAGGCAAAAATGTATGTGTATTGGGCATAACCCCCCCCCTCCCAAGAGACGAAATTTTTAGAAGAAAATTTTTTTTGGAAAAAAAAATGTTCAGAAAACCCCCCCCAGACCAATTTTCTGGCTACGCCACTGTACAGGTAATCAATTTTTTACTCTTTTACTATTATCCGATAATGATAAGGTACGTCCTAATAATAATGTAAATAGGATGTAGTTTGTCAAAAATGCTTGCTACATACGTTTGAACATTCTTGGTTTTCTAAAAGGTAACGCTTATAGTTTGTGTAGATTACGAGATGTTACACGACAACTTTGACATCAAGAGCCTCCTTATTATAGCTTTATCCTGATAAAGCTTGTAGTCGGAATAGGCTCTCCAAATAGGTTTAGCTACATTCTCAATATTTCGAAGAAACGATTTTTTTAGATTTCGGAACATGTGTAATTTGAATAGTTCACTATTTTTGGTTTTAATTCTTTCAAAAATGGACGCATTCAGGCTTTTGATTGATTATTTGTTTACAATTTAAATTCATAAAACAATATTTTGCAATTTCTGATCATAATACCTGGTTTACAGTTAGCATTTGAGTGATAAAACGGCCTACTTTTCCATACCAATGACATGCATGGGTGCTTTAATGAACATTATGCAACTCAAATGGGTTGCATAAAATCCATTATTTTCCATTATAGCAAATGCTGGTTTTCCAAATAGCACTCATATGGGTGCTATAATGGAAAACCAGCATTAGAACAATGGTTACATGGCCACATTTGGCTGAATTGGCTTGGGTGGGTGTTCAAACAGTGTATTCTCTGTGTCACGTAATAAATAAAATAATTTGGTGAGCATGGCATCAAATTCTCCAAAGGCAGGTTTATTTATCGCTCTATGGTCTGTCGAGCACCTAATGTGGCACGATAACATGGAATCTATTTGTTTTCTGCAGCAACACGATTTTTTGTCATGTGAAGTAAATAAAATTGTAATATTTTGGTACAGATTTATCATACTCGTGCTGAAAAAATCATCTTCTTGCAACTAGTTGCACAAACTACTATTCTCAATTCTTTGCAATGAAACTGCCATAGCATCATTCCATAAATGAATATGTACAAGATACAGTGATGACTCGATTTTTAGCATGTTCAAATTTTGTCTGCCCCTGATATCGTCTACACCCGATTTTATGATTTGGTTTGATATGGTTTCCTCCACGAGTCAAAACCATTAATTGCTTTATATTTGTTCTATTTGACCTCTCTAAAGAATTTTTCTCGACACATTTTATAAAGAGCGAGAAAGGCATCATCACTGCTAGGTGGATTAATCTGGGTTTTTATATTTCAATGTTGATTCCTTATACTGTTCTTATGATGTCGGGAAAAATTGTGAAATAAAACTTGTGTGTACCTATGTCGCCTCCACTTTGGCACATAAAACCAATCTGTGCATTATATACGATTCAGTTGGTTCGAATCCACAGCACAAAAAAAGGCAACACGAAGAGAGTGTGATAGCTGTAGCGCAGAAGAACATGGATACGATATGGGGAAGTTTTACGCAACTGTCAATGGCGCGCGGCATAAGATCAACAATAAGACTGCGCCAGTGCCCGCCATGTGCAATGACCGAAAGGGGAATTTACTGACAGACAAGACTATGGTGGCAGTTAGATGGAAGGAGCACTTTGAAGATTTGTTGAACGGTGAAAATGATGGTGTATTAAGGAGCAGCTGTGAGCTGTGGTAAAGAAGGCTCTGAACGAGCTGAAATACAGTGATGCTGCTGGGAAGGACGAGACCCCGGTCAAGCTTCTCAAATACGGAAGTGAGCAGCTGCATCAATCAATCCACCACATTATCCAGAAAATATGAGAGGATGAAGAACTGTCTGCCGGCTGGTTTGATGGCCTCATACGGCAATCTATAAGAAAAGGCACAGACTAGAGTGTGCCAATTACAGAGGGATCACCCTTCTGAACTCGGCATACAAAATCCAGTCGCGTATCCTGTTTAACAGACTGAGACCGCTTGAGGCGAATTCCAGGCAGGTTTTCGTGAGGGCCGATCAACGACGGTTCAGATGTTTAGCCTGCAGATGAACCTTCATAAATGCCACTACTTGCAGACTCCCCATCTGTTCATTGATTTCAAAGCAGCGTACGATTCGGTGAAGAGAAATGAGCTGTGGCAGATAATGTCCGAACATGGTTTTCCGGCGAAACTGATTAGACTGATACGTGCAACGCTGGATGGCTCGAAATCAAGTATTCGAATTGCAGACGAAGTGTCAACCTCGTTTGTGACCTTAGACGGATTGAAGCAGGGTGATGCACTTTCGAATTTATTGTTCAACATTGCACTCGAGGGCGCTATTAGGAGATCTGGCGTGCAAAGGAACGGCACTATCATCACACGGTCGCATATGCTCCTGGGATTTGCGGACGACATCGACCTCATTGGAATCGATCGTAGAGCAGTAGTGGAGGCTTTTGTCCCACTGAAGAGGGAGACGGCGAGAATAGGCTTAACCATTAACTCTACCAAGACAAAGTACATGGTGGCAGGTATAGATAGAGGAAGACCTAGTGGTGTTGGTGCAGAGGGAGTGCTATATGGGGATGTTTTTGAAGCTGTTGATTTGTTTACCTTGGAATGCTTGTGAAATGTGACAATTACGTTTCACGTGAAGTGAAAAGACGTATTGCTTCTGCGAATAGGGCCTTTTACAGATTACGTAACCAACTTAGGTCCCTGATACTACCAGTGGCCCTTTATGGACATGAAGCATGGACGTTAAAAGATAAAACCATGCTGAGGGTGGCTGGGTTCGATTCCCGGTGCCAGTCTAGACAATTTTCGGATTGGAAATTGTCTCGATTTCCCTGGGCATAAAAGTATCATCGTGTTAGCCTCATGATATACGAATGCAAAAATGGTAACTTGGCTTAGAAACCTTGCAGTTAATAACTGTGGAAGTGCTTAATGAACACTAAGCTGCGAGGCGGATCTGTCCCAGTAATGCCAATGGGGATGTAATGCCAATAAGAAGAAAAAGAAGAAGACAATATTGTGAATCGCATAAAATACGGCAGACTACAGTGGGGTGGTCACTTAGTGCAAATGTCGGAAAAAAGAATATTGAACAATATTGAACAGAGAACCAGATATGGGCCGGCGACTTCGTGGAAGGCCACGAACACGCTGGCTCCACGCGGTGGAATCGGATCTGGGGACCCTGGTCGTTCGGGGAAATTGGAGGAACATCGCCCAAGCCTGACGATTATAGAGCTCTACAATAAGCCAAGCATAGGTGTATCGACGTTGTAGCCAACGTGGATGGTACAACGTGCCTGATTTGTTGAAAAAAAAAATCCTCTGTACGCACCCTCGCGATCGCTTTGACCTATACGGTTAGAAAAAGGTAGGGGAGGTGGTTCGGTTGTGGGCACCCACACGAATCTTTTGACAGAAAGCAGGTACTGTTATTCTGACATCTGTCATTCATTTGCTATCGAAACACGATGTTTTGCGCAGAATATCGATCTAGTTCCTAGACACCTCTACTTTGAACTATGAATAAACAATTTTTTTCTACATAGAAATCAACTCGAAATTTTTGTTTGACCTTTTTCAAAGTATCATAAAATGGTGTGATTGAATTGAAAAAGTGAGTTCTAATGCGTATTCATACGATATTAGTCTATTTTGTGGCTCACTAACGATTGCCATAAAAATTTCAGCTTGAATTTGTTTTTCATCATTTTCCTGAAACGCTGCTAAAACGCTGCGGTTGTGGGCACCTTTATTGGTTCGGTTATGGGCACCCTCTTTTTATTGACAAATCGTTCAATATCACTGAGTTTATCAACAAACATATCAACAAAGTAATTTTTTTCTATCTGTTGACGCCACCGTTCGCCTAAAGCCTTGGATTCTGTTCCTCCGTGGATGACAAGGCCTATCGAAGCTCCTGGGCCAACGTTTTGCCGCCGATGATCTTGAGTAGTTACTTGGTTTCCAAAGGAGAACACTTTCGCTACTGGACGGCCTTTGAATTGCTTTTAGCTACTCTCCAGTCAAGGAGAGAAGTTTTCACTAAAACAATTATCACTGAACTATATTTACCTTCACGATGTCGGGAGTTGTTCGGATTCAATTACGAGAACCCTGGAGTGAGTTTTGAACTTGATTTATTTCCAGGCAGTATGTACAATATGGGCACAAAACAGATAGGCATCATAGAACAAACTGCAATTTTCAAAGTAGGCTCTTTGTGTATCAACAATCGACGAACGGCACACCCGTATATGCAAGACGAAGGAAAAAGATAGCAAAGCATGCGATGCTGCTCTGTATTATGCGCGTTGTTCAGTAAAGCTTGACTTCCACCGCTAGGTTCGCTAGCGTTTCAAAATCATGGAAGGACCACATTCCACGGCAAAGATGCCTATATGTTATGTGATATGGGTCTTAATCCTACATGGTGTAACATCGATATGTATTTTAAATAATGGTTCTATTTCAGCTGGTAATTTTCCGAATCCCTTTCAATACCAGCTTTTTAGTCTAATTCCCTACTGTAATCTAAAAATAACACTACGGCCTCATAAGGGCTAAATTCTTATTACCATTTTCCTATTTGCTTATGGCGTTTCCAGATCAGGAGAAGATTGCAACACATTTGTAGAGCTTAACGTATCCTTGCTAAAGGATAAAGAGAGATGGATAATTTATGCACGCGTGTGTATAGCGTGGGCGTGTTTTTCTTATCTCATGCGCTGTCTTAAGCCAGTATCTGCTAAGCATAGAAAATGTTATGCAAAGGAGAAGGTTCGTTTTTCCTCTACCTTTCATTTCATGTTCTTAATAACTGTATCTGCATCTAGTCCGGACTAGAACGTGCCAGTTCGTTCTGATTTTCGTTTCTAAATTAATTATCTCGCGTCTACACTATCTTTATGCATTTTCTTCGAATTATTCAGTCATAATTTATTGTAATAATAAGTTTTATTATTTATTTGTTTTTTTTGCGCATCTAACCATTGTATTTGCTATTTTTGGAACTAAGCGTTAACCGATTTACACGCAACAAGTTGCATGCAACCGATAAGACTGAATTCCCAGGTTACCATTTAAAATTGGACTTTTTTAGACATTTGCCTGACGTTGTTGACAAATTATCATTTATTTTTATGAGAAGAAAAACGCGAAATTAAATTAAAAAAATTCGCCTGCGATGTATACAAATGAATGCAATATATGTAAATTGATGGAAAAAGTTAAATCCAACTTCCTAAAGTGCTATTTTTGACCTTTCCTAAGTGATTGTTTTCGAAAATGAGCGTTTTAACGGTGGCTGGGGGACGTCAGTATCTTTCACTTGACTCAAGTCAATGGTGGGATGCTAAAGATGGCCTTGCTGTTGGGGTTTGATTACCGCGTTTCAAATAATTAGATTATGATGGGGTGTGGAATACATGGAATAGATTAAATAAATTAGCATGCTTGTTATTGCGTTTGATATTGCTCCCTCTTTTATCCCATCTTCATAGGATTCAAGATTTATAATTTCAAGTTTGGGATAACTCATCTGATTCTAAACAGAATATTTTGGACTCGGTTTTGGAGAGAACAATTTATTCAAAAACATAATGAAAGGACCACTTTCATCCTGGACAAACGACGAAAGATGTATTTTCAAGCACGGAAATTTGGTGAGAATATGCCATTTTTATTTTTATATTTTTATTTTTATTGGAACTGTATGATTAAGTAGATATAAAATAACCATCCGTGCACCCGATTGAAGCGATTTGGATAGGAAGAGTGGAATTGCCAACTTTCTATTGTTAAGGTCACTCCTGACAGAATCCAAGTTTCAAAGTGCTGTTGTGACAGTTGTGCGCCGCCTCTGAATCGAGTGGTGTGCCCCCGAAAACGCGAGCACTTTTAAACTTGGATTCTGTCAGGAGTGACCTTAACATTTCGTGGATAAAGAGCGGGCTCTTCTCCCCATCTATTGGGTCAATCTGGGAAATGAGGGATTAATTGTATTATTGGTTGTACAAACTTTCTTCTGGAAGGAGATTCTCTACTCATCCCGAGGATTCGCATAAGCGTCTTTGCTTATAGAACCACCCCAACCATTTTTGGCCCTTCATACAGGAGTCTGATGAAATACAATCAATAATACAATTATGATCAAATCGTTTGTCAGATATGGTCAGTGCTATCGGCAAGTGCCTTGCTACAATAGACGGTAGTATAATCATCATCATTCCTAAGTGATTGTTTTCGTTACCCTATTCAATGTATGATAAAGGCATCATCACTGCTAGGTGGATCAATCTAGGTTTTTTTTATTGATCTTGAATAATAAACTAATACATAAAATACTCTTTTTTTTGAAACTGGGTGGATTTCATTTGTTATTCTTCATTATTAGCCGGATTTTCAAAGGTCCTCACAACCGAACCACAAAACTGAAATGTCCAAAAATTCCAAATTTGCGGAATTGACAACAAAATGTTTCAAATCGATTAAATCCAACCAATTTCTTCTCTAGCAGTAAGACCGTACGTCCAGCTTTCCACTGGTATAAAAATGTAGACATAATACCAACTAGAACCAAAGTTGTGGACAGAATTTAAAAGGGTGCCCACAACCGAACCTCCTCCCCTACCTTATATTAAGATCGAACTTTTCGGCATCCAATGTTGCTCCACCTCGCGGTTCCAAGGGCGCCACTATCAATACTGAAGCAACGAACAGCTGTCATTTTTTTATTCTACGCTTGCTGCGACGCCTATAACGCCATAGACCCACTTCAGAAAGGATTAGTACTGGTAGTTTTCGTAATCGTCATGTGAAAGCGAAATCAGTTGCATTTTCATTTCAAGAGACCAAATGAAAATGTAGCGGGCTCCCGGTAACCTGTCACTTTACAAGCAGTCATGATGGGAATGTTGCTTTGTTTTGATATCTAAATTTCGAATAATTATGATAAATATGTGCAAATAACGATGACTAGTCGATAAAATGATTATATTTCTCCTGATTTTCGAGTTAGAAGTAACATTATTGAAGGAGAAACAGCTTGTTTACAATAGTTTGATGCGCTTTCATGAAATAAAAATTCGTGAAAATTTGGCGGAATTCCTTTCATTGTTTTTGTTTTCTTTGAAAGCGGGAGAGACAAAATGTAAATATTGCGTGACCTCTCTCAATGAAAATGAAAATCTCAGTACTGGAAAGGACATTGCTTCGATAATAACATTTGCCCCAAAATAACATT
>NW_026941825.1:0-23240 GCF_024139115.2 Armigeres subalbatus
TGGCTACCCGCATAGTAAAAAACTATCGTGTATATTGTGCTAACAATTGATGAAAATTAAGACATGTGGTTACGATATATCTTAAAACCCTTTTATAATTCAAATACAACTCTTTTTGATTTCGTAGCATTTAAAACAGCATTTCTGTCATTTTAAATATTGTTAATATATGGTATATTGGTGGTTTACAGTAAAATAAGATCTATTATTGCTGATGTATAGCGCTGTGACATAAGCTTTGAAAACTTTCAGTTTCAGTAAAATTTGGCTTCAGCAATTAACTTTAAAAGTGGGAGTTTGATCTTTAACGATGGAAGATTTGCGTGGAGAAAGTATACCGATAACTCACTCGATTTTGAAAGAAGTTGTGCTAATTCTCGTGATATGGTTCAACAATTATTCCAAAATAAGGCTTATTGTTTAAATTCTCAAAAGTGGATTATAAGTCAACCATCTATCATATAATATGTGAAAAATTTTGTTCGAGAAAACGACCGATTTTTTATGGTAACATAACTTAACCGCCCTTTCGTCATATTGTAAAATGATCAAATAACATTTACCTTATTGTTGACACAATTTGTGGTAGTGTGCACGTATGGTTGAGGTGGTTTATTTGTATTATTGTACACGTATTGTTCGAAACGGTTGTGAATAATATAGGAGACAGGAATTTAATAGTTCATAACTATGCGGGTAGTTTCCTACCCGCCACTGCCAACATCCCAGAGTATGGCGATTAGGTTCTGCAGCGTCTGTATCTAACCTCAAACTGATGACTGATTAGTAGTACTTCGCGTTGGACTTGGGGGCAGCCAACCAATCACGAACTCGATCCTTGTTTTCAGAAAGTTAACTTCCAGTTCTTGCTCGACTAAAGTGTCTGACTTTGCGCATTCAGCGAAAAGACTGCGAAAAACTGAATTGACATTACTACATTATAGGAGCGAATTATAGATTTAACCATAACGTGTCATAACGTGTTGGATGAGTACTGTGAATCTGGGAGCTGCGGACTCGATCGAATCAAATTTTCAAGATATTTCCGCAAATTTCCGCCCAGTGTTCACTGTACACGTTACGATTTTCTCACATTGAATTTTCATTATGTTTATCTTTATAAAATTAATTACAAAGATTCCGTCAATTTACCGCATCGTATATATTAACGTGTCGAATGCTAAATTAATTCATACCCTCTAGTAATGTTGAATCCGTCGATATATTTAAAATGACGCCAGTAAATTGAAATTTGTTGAAAATGTGCTATATTTAGTATGAGTTGATTTATACGTGTACTCTCTCGTCTACGCTCAAAATGCACAAAACCTCTCTCGATGCGATGGATACTTTTTGACAGCTTACTTTGGAGATTCTTTGACACTCGTTTCGACTATATCCGCAGCTCCCAGCTGTGAATAACTCTTTGCCACAATACCTTTTTATAATTATGAAAGAAATTTTAATGAAATATCAAATAAATGAATCTCCATTTCGTTGATGTCACAATATGAGGCTAATTGAATCTGTTCTGCCCTCCTTTGTTGGTTTTATAAGTTCTACTCAGTGAATGTTCAACGCCAGAAGCTAATAGTGCTTTTTTGATCATTTTAGGAAATCTGTGTATAAAAGTATAAAAAGATATTTTAGTTACTTGTCGTTTCGGTTCCCTTTGTTCTGCTGTCCGGAACATGTTGGGTACCAAGCTGTGAAATCGTATGGATTTTCCTTCTTTGACATTTAGCTCCCCTATCCTCGCCAGCAAAAGATGTTCCGGACAGCGCACGGTGGAGTAGCTAGAACAAATGGCTGGCCAAAAACCCTTTCTCGTTTTTCGAACTTTTGCATAGTATTATATTTTTAGAATATTCTTCAATATTATCTCCATTATGTGTCATTGAAATTTTTACGTTTGTTCCTTATTAGTATTAATGGCAACCCATCAAAAATCATGTTAATTTGATGGTTTTTAGCGTGCCGTAAGACAAAGATCAGTTACCACTGCTGACTAATCTAAACAACAAATATAATGTTAGGTTTATAGTACACAAAACATCATTTATAGACTGCCCTAGGACCTCCATGAGTTGAAATGAATTATATTTAACATTAAGATATTATTTCATAAACATAAATAACATGGAGTTTTTGACATTTTTTAACAAACTTCATTATTAAAAAAGTAGAAGTACTCCCTCGTATTCCGCTACGAGATTGTACACACATGAAAATATAGGCTTTCATCTTTCCATTGCGGGTTAAAGATCATCCGCACTCGTCCGCAAACGAATTTGCGAGTAACTTCAAAATAGGTTGATTTCATATTTTCCGCCATTGTTTTCAATAGTACATAGGCAGAAAAATTCCGCAGATAACTTTTTCTGGTTTTCGAGGCATTTGACACATAGACATGATTGAATACAATAGTAACATACTCGGTTTTTTGTTATTCATTCGTTCATTTTGTAGGCTCAAATGCTGTAGGGCGTTACGGAGCCGATTGAAAAAAAAATTGCTGCTCATTTAAATCTCTACAAAGCATAGCGCATGCTCCATTATCTTTCATCCCCTTCCCACTAACCAATCTAATGAAAAATCTAAATATCAATTGTATTGAATTTGGTGATTGCATTGACAACAGTTATGTAAATCTCGATATAACTTAAATACATCATAGTTGATATTATGTAGACAAGTTGAAGCAAAGAAATAATATGGGGTAGGGGATAAAACGGGCAAGTGCCACTTCAAGCTATATAGAAACAATTCGAATAAGCAGTCTACTTGGTCTTAAGTGAAGTAACCACTTGAGACAACCTTGCAAATAGGACCAAAACAGGAAATAGATAGAAACATTTCCTCTTCAAAAATAATCGATCCTATGTTATTGTAAGATGAAGATGATTTAAGCAAAAAGTTTATGAAAGGCCCATAAGGGTGCAAAAACAGTAGCCAGTCTTTTGTTTAATCAATCTGGGTAGCTTTCGCTGCTAAACATATAATAAACTTGTGAAATGGGAGCTGAAAATCTAATTTTTTGTTTTGAATCGATTAATGTTTACCTTTCTGTAATAGGTTCTTATCAAATGCTACGCGAGATTTTTCATTTCTCACGTTTCCAACGCGGATTAAGGACAAAAGTGAGTGAAAAAATGGACTGTCATGGAGCTGTCGCTTCTGTATCAGTTTATAATTTCATTTTTGAACATATCAAGAAAGGTCATTTATCACTGGTAGGTGAGTTTGCACCTGTAAAAATGTTCGAAAATTGATTGTTACTATGTTTTTGCATAATAAATGCAAAAACTACCAGAAAACGCCGATATATAATTTTGGCCAGGATTTTGGTCCAGTTACCCCTTAGTGCAGCGACGACAGCGACAATCTTTATCTAGTAACTAAAATATCTTTTACAGTATATTACCATTAATATTTTATCTAGCATCAAACAGGCTTATTGCAAGCCAAAAAGTGACCAAAAGTCGTTGGTTTTGTAGAATATGACGAAAATCGACCTCCTTTTGACGTAAACTACGTCTAAGAGGAAGGCTCTGATACAGGGTGTAAAACGGAAATTTCCAAATTCGAGACCGTCACGAAATTAGGATAGATTTCAAACGCTAATAGCTCCTTGCTTTCAATGGATTTTCGAGATTTTATTATCAATCGAATCGGTAACTCTCCAGCAATTTTTTGAGCCCATTGGAACTATTGATTATCAACTTAAAAACATTAAAAATTCCAAATCTTTAAAAACCCAGTAAAATTTCACAGTTTCGTTACGACCGTCGTCTGCAGTTGGTTCTTGCGCTCTACTTTTGTGCGGTGATTCGCAAAAAAAGTACATACAACAATAGAACCAGAGCAATAACCGCGGTCGGAGCAAAAAAGTAGTGTTAATGAAAACGTGCTACAGATGCTGGGCATGTTCATGTAAGCAAGAGGTGAATATTAAAATTTATTATCAACTTTAAACAAGGTTACATTCTAACTTTTTTGACGGATATTGAGTAAAATTCCTGTGGGATAGAAAGAGAGAGCAATGCAATTTTACTCAGTTACTGAGTAGGTGAAAGTTAGCGTGTATCCTACTATTTAGGCAGCATCCCTTTAAAATAGCACTTCAAAAACATTTAATCGCCATTTAATAGGCAATTAACTATGAGATGCATTGATCACTCTAAGTCGAATAACAATCGGAGAAAGGCATCATCACCACTGCGGAATAATAAATTTGGGGTTTTTAAATGAAAATTTTAAATTGTCATATCCAACCATTTTCATATAGTGAGTTTTACGCCAATTTTGTTCGAAACATAAATGGATTGGTGTGCGATCGAACATGATTTGCAAAAAAACTACACATTACACGCGGCAAAACGTTTAACAAAACAAACCTCCCGACCCCATATATCGAACATCCCAATGGTTGTAATTTGACTAAGCACGCACACGCGGTTCGAAGTTTGTATGAGAATTACTATGAAAACAGTAAATTTTTCGGAAAACCGTTTTGCAACGTTGGTCATTAATATCTAAAAATATATGAGTACGTTGGCAACATAGGAAACTTAGCAAGTGAATAAATCGTCTTTATTGCAAAGCAATTCGCTGCTTGCAAGAAAAATTATTATGGAAATACTAACTTGTGGGAAATTCAATTGAGCACGTAATAGAATAACATATCAATAGTGAGCATTTTTATTTTCTTTATAACTTTGCTTACCAAAATCCGATCGGTTTGCAGCAACAATCGTCTTACAGATTTAGAAATATTCTACGAAGTCTTCGGGTTGATTATATATAGGGGAAGATCCTCCAGTGCCGGACACAAGCCATTTAACAAAAAAACTTTAACTATCCGGATTATGTTTCCTTTTATACCATACTAGCAGAACGTACCCTGCGTTGCTCGGGTTTTTTACGTTAACGTTCGAAATGTCATTTTCTGCGTTGATTACGACGCCGCACTCTAGATCATTTTTCGAGCGATCGCATTAGGTTTTCTCCAAACTCGCTATTGTATTTTGACAATTTTCCCAACTTTTCCTTTAAAATTTACTAATCTTTTGCATATAGAAACACAGCTGATCCCAATACAAATCGATTAGTGAGGAAATCTCGCAAATCGGCCATCCTCTTCGTGAGTTATAATGCCTCAAAGGAAGAATAAATAGAAAAACCCAGATTAATCCACCTAGCGTTGGTAGTGCCTTTCTCGCATTTAGTTAAGGCACCAACCTTATATGGGGTTTATATGGTCCGATGTACCATTTTCTTCATAACTTTTAAACGCAATGACCGATCGTTATAAAATTCAATAGTGATCAACAAGGCTTTGTCCCCTGTCGAATGAAACTTGTTGCGAGAAAATCGGTTATGGATTACTATACGAAAAGTTGTCTAATGTTTTTTATAGCTTTTGTGCACACACATACACACACACATACACGCGGGCAGCAGGGACTTTGTCCAAGGGCTTGACGACCCCTCCCCATGGCCACTGCGAGTTAGAGGGCCTGTCTAGGATGTGGTGGGGTTTGACAGTGGACTCTGTTGATCCTCTATAAAAAGCTGCATGTGTCTGCGAGCAGGCCCTATCAAAGCGACCGTGCGCCGCTCAAAGCATACAAGCCCAAGAGGAGTGCCAACCGGCACATCAGGATTCACACCAGTAAGATCCTGATTATGGTATACTGGTCACGGCAAACGACATTGGACGATTCTCGGTTATGGATAGGACTAGGCGTATATGGGCTGACAGTCGAGCTATTCTGTTTCCTGAGTAAAAAAGAGTGACATCTTTTTGAAATGGCAAGCAGGCTAATGGTTCGTCTGCCTCCGTCCCGATAAACAACCTGGCAGGCCTCCGGTAACGCTCAAAACCTGTCACCTATACCGGTGGGTAGTAGGTTCAGATGCACCATTCCTGATTTACGCCGATCTGCCTCCGAACACGGTGCTATAAGGCACCGGAGTCAACCCTTGCATGGACCTCACTGTTTACAAAGGCATCCATGGGATCACAAAAGGCGACTATCTACAACAGGTAGAGATAACGGCCCGGAGGGGGGACCCTTTTAACATGGAAACGAATACAAAAAACAACGAAGGAGCAGGCGGAGCGAATGTTTTCGCAAAAAGTGGGAAGTTGCAGCGATCTCCAGTGATGTCGCAGGCAGCAGTAGCGAGTACCAGTAGTACGGCCAAGACTGCTGAGAACCAGGCAGGCCAACAGGAGCTAGGATCCGGGAATAGGGTGTCCACCCAAAAATCGGAAAGTGGTGCTATTCAGGAGGAGCTACAACTTGAGAGGACCAACCTGATGGAGGTACGGAAGCGAGTCAACGAGCTTTATGACTTCGTGAACGAGTGACGAGCATCAAGTCCGCCGTAAAAGCAGCTGAACACGAACAGATCGCGCTAAAAAAAAGAGGCTGCAGCTGAAAAGGTGCTGAAAGAAGCGGCGGATCATACAGCAGTTGAGACACAGCAGGCACCTAAAAGTCCTCGAATCACTCGCACGGAAAAGCGAGGAAGGGATTCGCCTGGAGAGCAGGAAGTCACGAAAAAGCAACGGAATGTGCAGGACTTTGCCAGCGTGCTGAAGGAACGCGTCAAAGGTGGTGAGTGGCAGACCGTGGAAAGTCAGCGGGAGAAGAGGAAGAAGCAGAAGGAGAATATAGAAAAGAGGAAGGAACAGAAGAAAAAAGAAAAACGTCGTTCTCCTCGGGAGAGAGTTAAAGGTGATGCCCTGATCGTAGAAGCGAGCGATAAAACGTCGTACGCAGCGATCCTGAAGAAGGTGAGAGAGGACCCGGAGCTAAAAGACTTGGGTGAGAAAGTGGTGAGAACTAGGCGTACCCAGAAGGGGGAGTTGCTGTTCGAGCTGAAGAAGGATCCCACGATCAAGAGCTCGGCCTTCCGGGAGCTCATTGCCAACTCATTGGGCAGTGACGGTAACGTAAGAGCTCTAACGCAGGAAGCAGTGGTCAAGTGCAGAGACATGGACGAGATCACGACGGAAGACGAACTGAGGGATGCACTGCCCAAGTAACACCAAGCATTACAATATTGCACATATATCAATCACAAATCGGCATGCTAAATGCTAATTGCATTAGATCTGTTTTAACGATGTGTTGTTGCATTTATTTATCAACTGTCAGACAACGATACTCTAAATCAGCAGTACGAATGCAGCGATGCATTACTGGTGCTTTATTTCAACATGCCAAAGTAATGAACCATTAATTCGATCTTATAATTGCCCTTTTCCACTTTAAGTCAACTTTTAGTGCTGTGTTTTTTACATGCATATATAGCTTCATGGTTACTTGGGTGGTCTCACAATGCAAGCTGGGGGAAGTACAAATGACGATTCGACTGAGGAGAGCGTACGGTGGCACACAAGTAGCAGCGATACGACTACCAGCAGAGGCTGCCAACAAAATGGTGGAGGCGGGCAAGGTGAAAGTAGGATGGTCGGTGTGCCCGTTGAGATTCGCTCCACGAGTCACCAAGCAGATGGAGCGATGCTTTAAATGCATGGCGTTTGGCCACCAGGCGCGAAACTGCAAAGGCCCGGATAGATCCGGTCTATGTAGGAAATGTGGTGAAGAAGGACACGTTGCTAGGGACTGCACGAAGCAACCAAGATGCCTGCTCTGCAAACCGGAGGACGGAAACGAGCATACGACGGGTGGCTTTCAATGCCCTGCATACAAGAAGGCGATGGCGGGCCGGGATTAATGGAGATCATCCAGTTGAATCTCAATCATTGCGACACCGCACAGCAACTGTTGTGGCAGTCGACAACAGAAGCAATGTGTGACGTGGCAATTATTGCTGAACCGTATCGGATCCCTTCTGACAACGGCAACTGGGTGGTGGATTCCAAGCTATCCAAGTGATGGGCAAATTCCCTATTCAAGAAGAGGTAGACAGCTCAAGCGAGGGTTTCTTTATCTCCAAAATCAACGGGATCTTCGTGTGTAGCTTCTACGCACCCCCAAGATGGACCTTGGAGCAGTATAACCGGATGCTGGACTCACTCACGGAGAAGCTGATCGGCCGAAAACCGGTAATCATCGGAGGCGACTTCAATGCTTGGGCAGTGGAGTGGGGAAGCAGGATGACTAACCCCAGAGGTTACAGTTTGCTTGAGTCGTTGGTAAAGCTGGACGTCAGGCTGTGCAACGAAGGTACCGTTAGTACATTTCGCAGAGATGGCAGGGAGTCCATCATCGACGTCACGTTCTGCAGTCCGTCACTGGTGAGGAACATGAGCTGGAGAGTTAGTGAGGACTATTCACATAGATAGTGATCACCAGGCGATTCGGTATAGTGTTGGAACACGAATGCCAACAGTACGGCGAGAGATTAGGAATAGCGGACGAAAATGGAAGGCGAAGTACTTCGACAAGGATCTCTTTATCAAATCACTTCGAGCAGACAGCGGCGCTACAAATCTCGATGCAGATGAGCTGACAGAAATTCTTGCGAGGGCATGCGATGCGACGATGCCAAGAAGTCTGGAGCCAAGGAGAAGCCGGAGGCTTAATTACTGGTGGAACGAAACTCTTCCTAGTCTTCGTGCTGCGTGTCTCAGAGCCAGAAGACGCTTTCAGAGAGCAAGGTCTGAAACAGTCAGAGAGGAGCGTAAGATAATCTTCCGTGAAGCTAGATCGGCCTTCAAACGGGAGATCAAAGTCAGCCAATCTAACTGCTTCAAGGAGTTGTGCCGGGAAGCTGACGCTCATCCTTGGGGCAATGCTTATCGGGTCGTAACAGCGAGGATCAGGGGTCCAGCGACGCCAGCGGAAATGTGTCCTGACAAGCTGAAGATCATCGTTGACGGTCTCTTCCCGCAGCATGATTCTACGATGTGGCCGCCTACATCGTACGCAGATGAAGACGGAGTAACCATTGCAGGTATGCAAGTCTCCAACGACGAGCTATCATCAGTGGCGAAAGGTCTGAAGATGAAGAAAGCTCCGGGTCCGGATGGAATTCCAAACGTGGCTCTAAAAACTGCGATTCTGGCGTTTCCAGATTTGTTCAGGATGGTGCTGCAGGCGTGAAGATCTTCGGATTCGCGGACGATGTCGTCCTTGCCGACGCAGTTGAAAACTGGATGAACGGAGTCAAGCTGCAGCTAGCTCACCACAAAACAGAAGTGATGCTGGTTAGCAACTGCCGAGAGATCCAGCGGATCCAAATTACCGTAGGAGGGCACAACATACCGTCCGTGCGGGCTTTGAGGCATCTAGGAGTGATGATCGACGACCGGTTGAATTTCAACACCCATGTGGACTTTTCCTGCGAAAAGGCGGCTAAAATGGTCAGTGCGTTTGCAAGGATCATGCCGAACGTGGGTGGTCCTAAAAGCAGCAGTAGACGTCTTCTGGCAGCAGTGTCATCCTCGATACTGAGGTACGGAGCTCCAGCCTGGGGAGCTGCGCTCAAGACGAAACGTAACCGCAGAAAGTTGAACAGCGTGTTTCGCCTTATGGCCGTTCGAGTCGCGAGTGCGTACCGAACCATTTCCTTGGAGGCAGTTTGCGTTATCGCAGGGATGATTCCAATCTGCATAACCCTAGCAGAGGATATCGAGTGTTACCAACGGAGAGATACCAGAAATGTGAGGAAGACGGTGAAACTGGACTCTATGGTGAAGTGGCAGCAGGAGTGGGACAATGCGGATAATGGAAGGTGGACCCATCGGCATGTGTCGACGTGGGTGAACAGGGAGCATGGTGAGGTGAATTTTTACCTTACACAGTTCCTGTCCGGACACGGTTGTTTCCGCCAATATTTGCACCGGTGTGGCCATGCGTCCTCGCCATTCTGCCCGGCGTTTATCAACGTAGAGGAGACTCCAGAGCACGTGTTATTCGATTGCCCGAGGTTTGCGGAAGCACGTAGAAGAATTTTTTTTTTGTGTCTTTATTAAAGAGACTTTCAGCCCGAGGCTGGCTCGTCTCCGAAACGTAGAAGAATGCCTGCCCTAAGCGTGGACAACATCGCAAAGCGAATGTGTCACGATGAAGATACGTGGAATGCGGTAAGCAGAGTCGTGAGGCAAATAATGTCAGAGCTGCAGCGTAGATGGAGAAGGGACCAGCAGATAAGCGTCGGCTCGGAGTAAAAACCAGCATAGTGAGCAGTGTTTGGCCTCGGGACGTCGGGGCGCCAGTGAACCTGAAGTCTTCTGCCAACCGGAATCGTCGTACCGACTTCGGCACCCGATCAGTCAACCTGCTGAAGAAAGAAGAAAGAAGAAGGAAGTGCTTCAGGTATGTAGGGCACCGCCAGTGCGGACGTCACCAACCACCGGAACTGTCGGACCACCTCTGCAACCCGAAGACGAAGTCGGCGCAATGCGCGAAAGCGTCTCCTGCGATAGCCGCCGGTAGTCGGGGCACCATCAGTGCGGAAGTTTCCTTCACCGGAACTGGTGGACCACCCTCGACGCCGGGGGATGTCAGGAGGATTCGAGTGAGGAAGTTTGCGGCACGACCGCCGAGGGATCGAGACAACGTAGCAGTGGATCTCAGCAAGCCAGTCGGCGAACTAGCCTAAGCTAGGGGCCGGAATTTTAGAAGAAGTGCATGAGCACAGCCCCCCTGAAGTAGTCGCAGAATCCCGTGGTCCCGGGGGGATCGAGGCAAGGAGGATAAGGGACCCGGTTTATCCGGGAGGCGGTTTATCCGGGAGGAGCCCATCCCTGTTCGCCTTCGAGCATAGTGTGGATGCTCGAGGTGTCTGTCGCGCAGATTTTTGATAACCTTTAACCCTTGTAAAAAAAAAAAACGCGCACACATACACACACATACACACGGACAGACAGACATGTGCTCAGCTTGTCGAGCTGAGTCGATTGGTATATAATACTATGGGTCTCAGAGGCTTCTATAAAAAGTTCGTTTTCGGAGTGAAATGATAGCCTTTCGGTACAACTTAGTTGTACGAGAAAGGCAAAAAGAAACTCAAAATATGACCATGTACCATTGATGATTCATACAAACTTTGAATTTGATCATTTAAACACGTTTTTCGACGATGAATTTTGGTAAAAAATTTTACGATTTAGAAAAATGTCTTCTAGTACCGGACGCTATTGCATCATGTTCAAATGTGACTAAGTTCCTGTTACATGAATAAAGACATCATTCAGAATAGTAATATTATTCACGTGCTTTAAGTTGTAAATATTAAAAATTGTTAGTGGAGCTTATTTGACTCTTCAGCTATTTTTTTTAAATCCTAATCCAAATTCCCACCTTTTTCAAAGTCCTCTTCAATTTTTGTTTCTGCTAATTTCTGTGGCTTTCTCAGCAAGAAGAAACAATTGAATTGAAGTAAATGTAACAAAACAGGTGTGAAGAATTTTTATTCAACTTCAAATTTTGTACAAAGTTTACCACATTTGGAACATTTGGCATCACTGCTTGTTTACTACCGTGATTGAAATCGATGCGATTTTTATTTATGTTATTTATGTTTTAACTCATTGTATTAATTCGTGATTTGTAACTATTGTTACTATTGAGTGTTAATTGAACGTCGTGTGTGTTGAAGTTTTGTGAACTATCTAGTCAAAGTTCTACATTAGTGCAGTGGAAATTTGTCTGAAGTGACTGCAAAACCTATAACATCTCCCCGCGCATTTTTTTTCGACTGCAGCGACATCTGGCTGTGAAAATTGGAAACCTGTGTTTAGTACAATCTCAATCAAAGCACAAAGCTTATAGCTTCATCTTGCACGGAAGATAATCCACGATAGCATTACCTAGCTGGCTGCCTAACGAAAGGCGATACGAAAATATGGAAAACAACTGCTCCAAATGCAATCAGCTCATTACTGGGATTGATTCTGTTACTTGCCGCGGTTACTGTGGCTGCATTTTCCATATGGGGTGTTCTGGTGTTTCACGTGCTCTAATGAATTACTTCACGTCTCACCGAAAGAACCTATATTGGATGTGCGATAAATGTGCGGAACTATTTGAAAATTCTCATTTACGTTCCATTACAAATCGCGCAGATGAAAAATCCCCCCTTGCATCTCTTACCGATGCCATCAATAGTCTCCAAACGGAAATCAAGAAAATCACTTCTAAACCAGCCTCCACTCTGGCTCCGAATCGTTGGCCGGTGATCAGTGAAACACGCGCTACCAAACGACCTCGAGCATATGATTCCTCTGCGCAAAGCTCTTCTGAATGCCAATCTGGAACGAAACAACGAGATCAAACTGTAGTATCTGTTCCTGTAAGCGAGAAACCCGCTAGTAAGTTCTGGCTCTACTTGTCTCGTATCAAACCCGATGTTTCAAATGAGGCGATATGCGCAATGGTGAAAGCGGATATGGGACTGGAAACTGATCCTGAGGTTGTGAAATTGGTTGCCAAAGGAACTGATACTAGCAACATGACCTTCATATCGTTCAAGGTGGGCTTAGACCCCACATTGAAAAGCACTGCCCTCGATCCTACGACGTGGCCAGAAGGGATCCTGTTCCGACAGTTTGACGATTACAGCACTCAAAATTTCGAAACCCAGATTTGCGTCTCCCGGACTATTCCCGACAACACCAGTTACTCCAGCAACGAGCTAATTATCCGTCAACACGCTCCAGGACGCTCCTGCGAAAGCCGTAAGGAAGGTCCTAACCCACCCGAAACAGTCGAGTCATCGGAAGCTATCAACTTCGAACTATCAGATCATCAATCTTCGGTTTCCTGTCATCTAAGTCGTCCTGGTCCTGTTTCTGTGGAAAGGGGAAGGACCTTCCGAACCCTCATCGCAGGCAAGTACTCAGTCGATCATCTTCTTTTCGTACCTGATGTACTTTCGGTTTCTAGTGACCTCACCTTCGAAGCTTCCAATTCATCAAATAATTATGAAACAAAAACATCGTTTGTAAACCTTTGTCATGCATCTGTCAATCGACCGGGATGCAAGCCTGCTAGCCGTATGGAAGCCCCCCATCACAGTCGTGCATTCCCAGCCAGCGACCAACAGTCATTCCGGCCCTGTGTATGGGTGTGGTGGAGGGGTCTTCCAAAACCCAAATGCAGGCAAGTACACACATGCTCTCAATAATGACCATTCACTACCTGATGAAGTCATTCTTCCTAGTCAACTTTCATCGGTTCATTCATTCGATCACCGATCGCCTCCGGGATGCACGCCAGCCAGTCAAAAGGAAGCCCCAAAGCCCCCATCACAGTCGCGTATTCCCTGCCAGCGGCCGACAGCCATCCCGGACCTGTGTATGGGTGTGGTAGAGGGTCTTCCAAAATCCGAATGCAGGCAAGTATATATCCGCAACAAGCAAGTCTTCCCTCACCCATCCTCCGTTCACAGTACATCTCTCAACTCACCATCACGAGGACTGCGCGTTTTTATCAAAACACCTGAGGACTTTTGACCAAACTTGACGATGTTTTCCTCGCCGTACTCGATGGTGAATATGATGTTTATGTGCTTACCGAGACCTGGCTCGACGAGAGGATTTATTCAGCTCAACTGTTTGGGGATTCCTTCAACGTGTACCGAGTCGACCGAAGCTCTGCCAACAGTAATCGCTCACGCGGCGGCGGTGTCTTAATTGCTGTTTCAAATGTACTTGCTACCTGTCAAATTGCTATTGGGCAATTCACCTCAATAGAAGCTGTTTGGGTGAAAGTGAGTCTTACTACACAAAACGTTTTCATTGGTGCACTGTATATCCCTCCTGACAGACGTCACGATTGTAACATAATGCAACAGCACTCAGGAGCAATTGAATACGCATCTTCTTTGACTGACCTGATGGATGTACTTCTTCTACTTGGAGATTTCAATCAACCTGGTCTTATTTGGTCACCCTCTGGCCACCGGTTTGCGTTTCTTGATTCAGAAAATTCGACGACTACTCCTGCCAGCCGCCTTCTCATCGATGGAACTGCTTTTCTTGGATTAAGCCAGATTAATTTGATACCAAATTTCCAATCACACTTCCTTGATTTGGTGTTTGTGAGCGAAAATTTAATTCCTGACTGTACGGTCATCGAGGCATCGGATCCCATCGTTCCTCTTGATAATCATCATCCTGCTCTAGACATTACTATTGCAAATAGCTGTCATGTTAGCTTTGACGATAGCTCAGATATCGATGGCTTGAATTTCCGCAAGACTGATTTCCAATCACTCCGACGCAGTTTGTCCCGATTCGACTGGAGCGCATTGGACATCGACTCAGCAGTTAACCGTTTCAACTGTTTTCTACGGGACTGTGTATCTGCATCCGTACCGAAGCGCCAACCTCCAAGAAAACCACCATGGACGAACGCTACTCTACGCAATCTAAAACGGGCACGCGCTAGGGCTCTTCGCGCTCTTGCTAATCGTCGTTGTACTATAACTAAAAGGAACTTCTCAATTGCCAGCAATTGTTATCGCCGCTATAACATGCAACTTTACAAGCAGTATGTGTGTCGTATGCAGCAGAATCTTCGGCGCAATCCCAAGAGGTTTTGGTCGTTTGTTAATACTAAGAGGAATGAAATCGGTCTACCGTCAAGATTATTCCTTGACGACAACGTTGCATTGAATGCTGAGGACAAATGCAACCTTTTTGCTAAGCACTTCTCGTCCGTCTTTGCAGTAGCTTCGCCGTCTCAAGCTGACATTTTGGGTGCATTAAGTGATCCCAACAAACAACGACAAGCTACAAATAAGCATCTAGGTTGAATTATTGTTTATTTGTGATCTTTGTAGCTGAATAAAATGGATGCTGAATAATTTGCTAGACAGATTTCATTTCAGCATTTAATCTAACTAATATTCGACATGGCCTATTTATTTGTTTACTACCTTTATTTGAAGTCGAACTTACGTTTTCGTTTTATCACATTTCAGCACATTGGGGAAGTTTAACAATGTACTGAACTAATGATTTTTAAGGTTCTCTGTTCGACTATGATGTGATGCTCTGAAAGGGTGGTCGAATTGAGTTTGAATAGTAAGTTAATAAGCAGGCATTAGATATCCTTCTTAACCTTTGTCCTTCTTAACCATTGGATTTCAAATTTATCTGATCTATCGCACAGTGGAAAAACATGCTTTTTCAGTTTGAGAAAAAATCTGGGTTCTAGATCTGGGAAATTTGATTTATAGAAAAATAATGATTTATTTTCAAGACATGCTTTTTATTTTCGTGATTTATTAAACTGTCGGAGATTATAACGAACAAAACTGCTGGAGCAATACAAAAAAAATCATGCATTAATGCGGAACTAAATTTACTAAAAGCCGGACATAACGCCGTTGAATAACATCGGAAAATTATTGAATCTTTGATGTGTGGAATCCCAATATTATCGCATGGATGTTGATCTTTATTGCGGCGAAATAATTGAAATTATCTTAGCATTTGACAATCATATCGCAACCGATTATCAAGAGATTCTGAGGAAGGCCGAATATACATTGATTTTATTTTCATAAATTCATAAATAGCATTGGGGACGGATTTTATTTTATCGTTTATCGACATTATTTTTACGTATTTTTCCTAGTGTGCGATCGTTATGACTGGTTGAACAATGGTTGAAATAAAAAATTGTACAGTTATTAACAAACTGTAGTTTGACAGATCGACTTATTGAATAAAAGTCCAATTATGATTCATATTCAGCAATAAGATTATTTATGTTATGCATTGAGTGAGCCATATCTAACAAATCAAGGATGGCGCGGATGACAACGTTACCGGCGGATGATCAAATGGCAGCAGTTCGAGACCCGATTTAGGAAAATTTTAAAATGATTATATGAAAATAGCAATTGCTTCAAAATACGTTCATTGAAGATCTTACTGATGTTACCTTCTATGCGTTATTATTTTCGAAGAATTCACATGTAGCTGAATTGAGGCTTAGTAAAATGCTTATTAAAGGTTTAACGAATCAGTTAATAAAGTTGTTTTTCAAAATGAGATGATGTAGTTGTATAACTTCGCCAAAATTGTGTGAACAATGCTTGAACAGAAGTTGTGATAAGAAATAGTACAGACATAATTCAACACAGCGCTGAATTAAATCATCACACTGATGTTAGTTCAACTAGTGAATGTTTGTTGGGATGTACCTGACGGCGCTTTCGGCATTGACCTTTTTCACGTTGAGACTCATATGGTTGTTTCGGCTATTAGTAGAATCACAGATAACAGATATTGAAGCTAGAACAAATTTTATTGAAAATCCTGTGTAAACTTTTGAATTGATATACGTTGGCCCACTACTGCCATCTACTCAACTGATTGCGGCAGTACATAAGGATGCAGCTGATTAACAACCGTCGAACGCAGCCAATGCATTTGACAGCCGCATTCGGGCTGCGTTTTCAATAACAATGATCCTTGCTCCATCTGCAATCGATTGCCAAACGCGGTCCCAATTTAAAATACATTTGAATTAACGGTTGCGGATGTTTACACACGTATCGGATGCCAGCCTCAATATCTGTTATCTGTGGTAGAATCAAATCATCATTCTCTGCTGGTCCTAGCGTAATTCCTTCGGCAGTGTTAAAAAATGCTCCGATATTTTGGCCACCCCTCTGCGCATACTATTCAACCTATCACTTCGTCAGCAAAAATTTCCTACTCAATGGAAATGCTCTACCATGTTTCCCGTATTTAAAAAGGAGAAAAAAGTGACGTAAGAAACTATCGGGGCATTACATCACTCGGAGTTGAATCGAAAGTGTTCGAGTCGCTGATCTATGAGAGATTGTTCGCTGCATGCAAGAATTATATCAGCCCATGCCAACACGGATTCTTTCCTGGTCGATCTGTGGAAACGAACCTTGTAAGCTTCACTTCGTTTTGCATGGACAACATGTGCAAAAAGTTTCAAGTTGATGCCGTGTATACAGATCTCAAATCAGCGTTTGATAAAGTCAATCACGACATACTGCTAGCAAAATTAGAAAAACTTGGATGCTCTGCAACATTCTGCAACTGGCTACGTTCCTACCTAGTGCAACGCCAAGTAACCGTAAATATAGGAAACCACTCATCTCGTTGTTTTTCGAATGGCTCCGGAGTCCCCCAAGGAAGCACGCTTGGTCCATTGCTGTTTTCGCTTTTCGTGAATGATGTTACCTTCATCCTGCAGCGTGGAGGACTGCTGTTGTTTGCGGACGATCTTAAAATTTACCTCGTTGTTCGAAACCTGGCGGACTGCCTAGAATTGCAAAAACGTTTAGATATCTTCAATGATTGGTGTGATCGAAACATGATGGTTCTTGCCATCGCTAAATGCAACGTGATAAGCTTTCGTCGCACTGTAGATACCGTGATCTTCGATTATAATATTGCAGGTACTACTCTACAACGTGTCGACCATATCAAAGACCTCGGTGTCATATTGGATGATAGGTTAACCTACAATCGTCACTTATCTACTACTATTGACAAAGCGAATCGCCAGCTCGGATTCATGTTCAAAATTTCCAGTGAAATTCGAGATCCTTTGTGTTTCAAAGCACTCTACTGCTCATTAGTGCGGTCTCATTTGGAATTTGCTTCAGTTGTTTGGAATCCTTATCAAGCTGTATGGACGGCTCGTTTGGAAGCTGTCCAGCATAAGTTCGTCCGCTACGCACTACGCCATCTCCCTTGGAGGGACTCGCTCAATCTTCCACCATACGCTGATCGTTGTCGCTTACTAGGACTGGATACTCTTGGCAAGCGGAGGAATGTGGCTCAAGCAGTTTTTATCGCTAAATTATTGCTCTCTGAATACGATGTGCCAGATTTGTTGACAAAGATACAACTTTACGCACCCTCTCGTACACTCCGGCCTAGAGATTTATTGTATGAAGCAGTTCAAAGCACGAACTATGCCGCCAACAGCTGCTTCGTCGCTATGATTCGTCGCTTCAACGAAGGAGCCATTTATTTCGACTTCAACATCAACGCATCTAGATTTCGGTATTGTTTGACAAGATATTTTAATGACTGACAATGTTCCAAATAGTAATTAAGTTTTCATGTAGACCATACAGTCAGATGAAATATAAATAAATAAATAAATAAATAAATAAATAAATAAATCACATGAAGATCTGATTTTCCTTGCCGGGACCTCGGAGGACCTTGGAGGTACCTTTGCAAGTAGTGTCGTTTTAAGAAATGTCCGGTATTGGGAGGTGTCCGGCGCTGAGAGATCTCCCCCTAAATAGTTAATGATCCGCCTCACGAAACGATCTCTCACATACGGGGCGATTTCCATAGTAATTTCCATACAAACTTCCAACTGCTCGTACTAAGTTAAATTATAACCAATTCAGTTGAAAATTTAGGAGGTTCACCAAAACAGCAAATGTTATCGTTCAAGCATAAGGGAGCGTAAAAGTCAAAATTTCAATCACTCTAGGCTCTAACGGGCTCTAACCAAAATAATTATCTTATGATCTGTTTTACGTAGTTTACGTCGGGCGGTCGTATCTTGTATATAACCCTTCTGATTTTTTCCTATTGTGCAATGAGTGGATAGACCGAATATCGTTTTAGCTTTAAAAAAATGGATTTGAATTACTCCAGAATTTACTCCACATGATCATTCTTGCCATGCAGAGATTCCATGTTTCCGTGCCACATTGCATAGTACGATAAACCGTGAAGCGATAGATGTACTTGCTTTTGGAAATTGTTGATGTCATGTCCGTCAAACTATTTAATTCACTTCCCCCGCAGTGTTTGATACCTGGGGTAAGTGTAAAATCTTTGAATTATTTTCTTTCTTGGTACAAACCACTACCAATTGAATGGGATTAGTTTAATTGTATTAGAATGGTCCCCTGTGATATAAATTCTCTTGAAAAAAGAACAATTGGTGCAAATAAGAATTGATTATATGAATGCAAAAATCAACTTTTCGCGAAACCTAAAATTACAGTTCAAGCGTTAACCGTGTTAGTGTATGTATAATACAAATTTCAACATAGTATTAGTGTGAGCATCAAAGTATATTCTTGCATAATGGTATGATGTGGTAAAAACTGTAAAGTATGTACAATTTCAATTTTTCAAGTCGATTTTTACACTTACCCGCTTTTTCCACTTCCCCCAGTGTACCTTAATGGAAAACCAACATCAGAACAGTAGTTACATGACTACATTTTGCTGAATTTGGTAAGTGTTCAAACAGTGTATTCTCTGCGTCGCGTAATAAATGAAATACTTTGATGGACATGACATCAAAAATTTCCAGAGGCAAGTACATATATGGCTTTACGGCTCTTCGGAATATGTAATGTGGCACGATAGCATGGAATCTGATAGTTCTCTGCAGCAAAATAATTTATTGGCAAGAATGGCCATGTTGAGTAAATTAGACTGTACAATTTTGGTACAGATTTATTTAGGGTCTGTTCACAAATTACGTAACGCAAAAATCCGAGTTTTTGACCCCCTCCCTCCCCCTCGTAACAAAAAGTAACATTTTTGAAACCCCCACCCTCCCCCATATAACGCGTAACTGAGAAAATTTTAATGCTATTTTTTTCTTTCTGTGAAGCATTGAGTTTTGCTATTTATTGAACACTGTTATGAGGAACGGCTCTTGATTAAAACCAAGGATATCAAGAATGCATCTAGTAAAAAAATAGAATTTGCGACCATGGCCATTCACATTTTAGTTTAGCAGGACTAATCTGTCGAGAAATACAATATTCGCTTGGTGTTTTTACGCATAACTGTCCTGCTATGTGCTTGAATTGACTAAAACGGTAATGACTAAAACGATAACGAAAGACAAATTATTTTTAAATTGAACTGTTTAATCTGGTTGAAGTGGTTGAGCTAAAATGCAATTGCTTAGAATGAAAACTTTCTGCGTTGCCTTTATTAACTTTGGTTTGGTTTGGAAGATCTATTCATGAAATACAATACAAATAAAAGCGTCATTCTCCAGGTCGTTCTACAAAATAATAAAGAAATCGTGAATATTCATCGTGAGACAAAAACCCGCATAATCCTGAACTATATCCGGAAGACAAATCAGATCATTCATGATGATAAATAACGATATCACCACTCTTCTGTATACTGTATGCTGAAATGATAAGCTACCCATTTTATGAACTGTTTCAACAGTGCGGTATGATGTAATCGACCAAATAATTATTTGGGTAATGGGCGGTTAAGTATAATTACCATTTAAAACTTGTCGTTTTCCAGTACATTTTTTTCGGCGTACAGCATGTCATGCGGTTGTTAAATAATCTATGTTCCACGAGAAAAACTATACGGGATACCATACGCATATAATGTGACCATATATTTTAAATCCATTGTACTGTTACCATTGATGTTTTGATTTTTTTCTAGGTGTGGTGGGCAAAGCAGAGGGAGAACGAAAATAAATACAATTTTTTTCATTTTTAGTACTGTTTTTATTCAATCATTTTAGTTTTTTTTCAATTCAAGTGGATAATTTCGGCTCATACTTCATACCACACATCGTTATCATTCATCTAATCACTTGAGCAGGCTGTTGCCCATTTTCCCGAAATTCGATGATGTCTGCAATACATGATATAATAAAAATTAGGGGTTTTATCCTTGGTTTAATAAATATTCAAGAAGTACGTACCTGTACACAGTGTATGACCGCGTGATTGCTGACATTTGGAAAATGAAGAAAACCATTTTTAGGGTTCTGCTAACTGGATCTGCAATTAGATATTCAACACAGTTTTTATTTTGAAGTCAATTGGGACTTTATCGATTAGGTATTTGTGTATACTTACCCTTTTTTCCTAAACAATTTAAAACACGAATCTTCCTCTCCGATAAATTAAAACTTGTGTCCTATTCTACATGCCTGCCGTTCAAATGGCGAAAAGCAGCATTTTTTTCCACACTCACATTTGTCACTGAACTGAAAGAAATATCTTACCTTTATCTTGAAACCGTATAATATTGAGATGTGCGTGTGATATCGCGATGTATTTATGATTGCCGTAAACGATACACAATTATGTAAAAACGGTAGACCATATCGTGTTTATCCCCATTATAGTTTTGTTTCAGTTAACTAACGTTTTTTGATCAAGTAGAACCTATTATGAAGTAATAAATATTGTACAGAGACGATATGTTGTATATTAATTACATGTGGGAACTTGAATATATAATTGTTTATAATATAAATTCAATAAAATTATGTAGTCAAATTAAAAATTGATGATAACATGGATTGTGACATTACTCCTTAATTCACATGTATCATATCAACCGCACTGTAGACTGTTATTCATTATGCGGGAATGCCTCGAAATTTAGCAAATTTTGAACAAAACTCAACTCTGAGATAAAAAGTAAAAAAAACTACAAATACTAGCGTGGGACAATTATGGGTAGTATGGAAAGGTTGATACATATTCATCGTCTTGATCAAGACATATTAGCAAATTACTTCAATCAGTGATTACAAAAACCTTTAAAATTATTTTTTATTCACGTTATGCGTAACGTTTGATAGTACCCACCCCCTCCCCCACCTTTTAGTGTAACAAAGTATAACGCAAGTTGGACCTCCCCCCTCCCCCCAAACGCGTTACGTAATTTGTGAACAGACCCTTATCAAATTATTGTCTATCCGGAACAAATTTATACCGCTTTTTATACCGAAGTTGGATTTTTCTCCAGATACAGGCAACTTTCCCAACTTCGGAAGTAGTCCGCTGGATTCGCCTAAAGATGCGCTAAACAACGCATCAACTAGTTTGACAGATAAAACTTCGGAAGAAAGTTCGGTTCGGAAGTCCCGACTTCCGAATTCTAAGTTGGTGCTACGCCGACAATAAATCATGGCACGTAACTTTGAGAGGATGGAGGAAGCCTACATCAGACTGAAAAGCGAACCTATTCAAACGGATTGGACTAGTCATCAACAAGTCGAAGACGAAGTACATGATAGGAAGAGGCTCAAGAGAGGTCAATGTAAGCCACCCACCACGAGTTTCTATCGGTGGTGACGAAATCGAGGTGGTTGAAGAATTCGTGTACTTGGGCTCACTGGTGACCGCCGATAACGATACCAGCAGAGAAATTCGGAGGCGCATAGTGGCTGGAAATCGTACGTACTTTGGACTCCGTAAGACGTTCCGATCGAATAGAGTTCGCCGCCGTACCAAACTGACTATCTACAAAACGCTTATAAGACCGGTAGTTCTCTACGGACACGAGACCTGGACGATGCTCGTGGAGGACCAACGCGCACAGGGAGTTTTTGAAAGAAAAGTGTTGCGTACCATCTATGGTGGGGTGCAGATGGCGGATGGTACATGGAGGAGGCGATTGAATCACGAGTTGTATCAGCTGTTGGGAGAACCATCCATCGTTCGCACCGCGAAAATCGGAAGACTGCGGTGGGCCGGGCACGTAGTCAGAATTTCGGACTGTAATCCGGTGAAAATGGTTCTCGACAACGATCCGACGGGAACAAGAAGGCGAGGTGCACAGCGGGCATGGTGGATCGATCAGGTGGAGGACGATTTGCGGACCCTCCGCAGACTGCGTGGTTGGTGAAGTGCAGCCATGGACCGAGCTGAATGGAGAAGCCGTCTTCGCTATAGGTAATATATGTTACTGGTTTGAGCATGAGCTTAGAGTGATTCAAATTTTGACTTTTTCGCTCCCTTATGCATGAACGATAACATTTGCTATTTTAATGAACCTTCTAAATTTTTAACTGAATTGGTTTTTATATGGTTGTTATATGGTTAATAATTTGAATGAGCACGAGCAGTGTGATGTTTTTATGGAAATTACTGTAGAAACAAGCCAATTTTGAGTTTTATTACCTGAGGTCGAAATTGAGTGAATTAAACTTAAATGTGGGTCAATAAATTTTCCGTTGGGTACTTTTTTAACACGGGAATAAAGGCAAACTACTTCGACCCTACTTACTCAATTTTGGCTTCCCGTACGGATGTTCGAGGTTGGGTGAATTAAACTCACTATTGGGTAGTTTATTTCTTCCGTGTAGAGGACGGTTGTCGCTGCAGTTCCCTTTGTTATCGTCTCCAAACATGTTGGGTATCTATCTGTCAAAACGTACTGATTTTTCCTTCGTTGGCATTTAGTGCCCTATCCTCGCCAGCAAAAGATGTTTCGCCAGTGACGACAGCGACAATCTTCCTCTATAGTTTATTACCTCTATTGTTGAGGTACA
>NW_026941826.1:0-101220 GCF_024139115.2 Armigeres subalbatus
AGCGTTGTACTTGTCAGCTATAATAAAGTAGGGGCAGCGTATATTGTTACGCCGTCACTACACACCAGCCGTACTGGCAACCCTAAGAGAAGAACGAGAAGGCAGTGAATATATCCATTTAGGGTTCATTCACAAATTACATAACGCTAAAATAGACCATTTTCAACCCCCACCCACCCCCTCGTAACGTGTTTTGTATGGAAGGGTTTTAAAATTTGTATGGGCCGTAACGTTCGGACAGACACCCTCCCAACCCCTAAAGCGTTATGTAATTTGTGAATGGGCCCTTAGTTATGTACCCAAATCTGTATAATAAAGACGTATTGAAACGAGTCTCGCGTGTGTTAAGCGTCCTTTTGCTTTATCCGTGTCACAAAGCGCAATTGTCCGGAATCGTTCCGGTGAATCCACTGGCCTGTTGCGTGTCGGTTCTGTCCGACGGTCCACTCTGCATATCTCATCAGGTTTTGGACCCAGTGCAGTGCATGGAAAAGGTGTTTCGGGACGAAGAAAACGGTTTTAAGGAAGCCATTAAAGAGCGAAAAAGTTTTTTCGGCGTGGGTACAGTCGGTACAGTTCGTTCGGCATTTGCATTCGGCTCGAGCAGCAAGGCATCATGCGATCGTGATAGTGTGCGTGTGATTGTTGGGAGTAAACTCGAGCAGTGCGCGTTTTCGGTCGTTGGTGTGTTTGAGGGAGAAAGAAATTTCGGGAACGACGGGTGAAAGAGCCCGACGGCAAGTTTGATTTTCGTTCGCGGTACGAGTGTCGATCGGAGAAGAAAATGAGTGAGAAATTTCTGTTCGCTCGTCTCAACAACCAAAATTTCCCCGTGTGGAAAACGCGCATGGAAATGTACTTGAAGCGCGAGGAGCTGTGGTACGTGATTAGAGACCCAGCACCGCAGCCGGTCGACGATGACTGGACGGTTAGTGACGAAAAAGCGCTGGCCATGATTGTCCTGTGTATTGAGGACAGCCAGCTGAATCTAGTGCGTGGTGCTGTGTCGGCAGTAGATGCGTGGAACAAACTTAAAGACTTCCACGAGAAAGCGACGATGACATCGAGAGTTTCACTGCTTCGTCGCATATGTAGTTTGAATATGGACGAAGGGGTGATATCGACCGGCACCTATATGAGCTCGAAGAGCTTTTTCGACAAGTTGGACTGTGCTGGCCAGAAAATGGAGATGCCGCTCAAAATAGCCATGATCTACAGGAGCTTGCCAGAATCTTACGGCAATTTGGTTACCGCTTTGGAAGGTAGACCAGATGCCGATCAGACGATTGAGCTGGTGAAGCAGAAATTGATCGATGAGCACCAGCGGCGGCGGGAGCGATCTGGCAATTCCGGCGAAAAGGCAATGAAGATGCATAGCAAGAAGAAGAAATTGTCCACAACAGCCGAAAAGCGGCCCGATCGGTAGTGATGTGAGGCGCGATGCCAAATCAATGTCCGGTAGTGCGAAGGCCAAGCAGGCCGAAGAACGTAATTCGGCGATATGTTTTGGGGTTGGAATGAAATGTAGTGGACCATGGATCGTTGATAGTGGGTGTTCCAGCCATATGACGAGCGATAGATCGTTTTTTGACGATTTGGACACGAGCGTTAAAGTGAAGGTGTTACTGGCCGACGGGTCTGAAACGATGTCCGGTGGAATCGGAGATGGAACAGTGAAATGTGTAAACGGGCAGAACCGTTTGGTTGACATTCCGTTCAAAGACGTGCTGTACGTTCCTTCACTAGACTGCGGACTCATATCAGTGAGGAAACTTGTGAAGAGAGGATTGAAAGTGGAATTTAGTGGTTCGCGATGTGATATTTTATCTGCACAAGGCAAAGTGGTTGCGGTGGCAGAACCCCGTGGAAATTTGTTTGCTTTGAAATTGGCAGAAGAAGCTCGTTTGGGTACGGAGGCCCGACACTTGCAGAGTTGCCAGCATACATGGCACCGCCGTTTCGGCCATCGGGACCCAGCGGTGTTGGAGAAGATCCAGAAGGAAAAGCTGTCTGAAGACTTCAAGCTACAGGATTGCGGGATCCGGCAGGTTTGTCAACCTTGCCTTGAAGGTAAATCTTCTCGAATTCCATTTCCTAAAATTGCGAGCAATCGGACCCAACGTGTTCTCGACGTCGTGCACACCGACGTGTGTGGTCCGATGGCGAATGTGACGCCCGGGGGTGCTCGCTATTTAATGACAATCATTGATGATTACAGTAGATACACTGTTGTGTGTTTACTAAAGCGTAAGAGCGATGTTGCTGATTGTATCAAAAAATATGTCGCGCACGTCAAGAACATGTTTGGTCGGGCTCCATGTGCTGTGAGATCAGATGGCGGGGGTGAATATACCGGTCATGAGCTAAAGCGGTATTATGAGGAAGAGGGCATTCAGGCTCAACTCACTGCGGCCTATTCTCCTCAGCAGAATGGGGTGGCTGAGCGTAAGAATCGCTCACTCCAGGAAATGGCCACCTGTTTGCTGCTGGATGCAGGTCTTGATAAAAAGTACTGGGGAGAGGCGATTGCCACCTCAGCGTACTTGCAGAACAGATTACCATCCCGCGCCGTTGATACGACACCTTTCGAAAGGTGGTTCGGCAGAAAACCGTCACTATCACACTTGAAGGTGTTCGGTTGTCCTGCATTCGTTCACATCCCAGAAGTAAAGCGATCGAAGCTTGATAGCAAGGCAAAGAAACTTTTGTTCGTGGGTTACTGTAGTGATAGGAAGGCCTACAGATTTTTAGATACAAATACAGACGAGATCACTATCAGTCGTGATGCTCGGTTTGTCGAGATTCAGGAGGAGATATCAGCACCAGGTAGTCTGCCTTCAACAGAGGAGAATCTAGTTGAGGTAGAAGTTACAAGTAGCCGGAGAAAGAAGAGAATGGCCGATAAGGATCGTGAACAGCCACGAGCGCAGGACGAGTCCGATGAAGATGATTTCTTCGGCTGGGATGATGAACAGCACCAGCCCGACCAAGCGGAAGCGACAGCACGGGACAGTCAAAAACGGAGCACTCGAGGCGTATTGCCGAAGCGGTTGGATGATTACGTCGTCAATGCTGCAATGCTAGCGCAGGAGGAGCCAGCTACATACGAAGAAGCAATATCAGGTGCTGAGCAGGAACTGTGGAAGGATGCGATGGTGGAAGAATACCGATCGTTGATGGAAAACCGAACGTGGAAGCTTGTTGAATTACCCGCAGGACGTGCACCAATCAGCTGCAAGTGGGTGTACAAGAAAAAGCACGATAATGTTGGCAACGTTTCTCGGTTCAAAGCACGGCTTGTGGCAAGGGGCTTTTCGCAGAGGTTTGGCGTTGACTACGACGCTGTCTTTGCTCCAGTGGCAACGCAAACAACGTTGAGAATTTTATTGACGCTTGCTGGACAAAAGAAGATGTACGTAAACCATCTCGACGTAAAGTGCGCTTATTTGCACGGAAAGCTTAAGGAAGAGGTGTATATGCAGCAGCCAAAAGGGTTTATCGTTCCCGGGAAGGAGAAGTTTGTGTGCCGACTTGAGCGGAGCCTGTATGGCCTGAAGCAGGCCGCTCGTGTGTGGAACGAAACGATCAGTGCAATGTTGAAGGAGCTTGGTTTCACACAGTGTGTATCAGATCCATGTCTTTACGTCAAGAAGTTGCCAAACGGTGGTGTCATCTACCTCCTGATCTATGTCGATGACATGATTGTGGTGAGCACGATTCAGGAGGAGATAAAGAAAATCGAAGAGAAGTTGCAAGAAAGGATTTCGTTGACGTCTCTGGGAGAAGTCAGGCAGTTCCTGGGCCTAAGAGTGACTAGAGACAGTGACGGTATTTTCAGTCTGGATCAGAACGTGTTTATCAAGGTTATTGCTCAACGGTTCGGCTTGCAGAACGCTAAAGGTTCGAGTATCCCACTCGACCCTGGATATTACCGTAGTCGTGTGAACAGTCGCCTACTGGAATCGAACGAGCAGTACCATAGTCTGGTGGGTGCGCTCCTGTACGTCGCGGTCAATACAAGGCCGGATATTGCTGCAAGCGTGTCCATACTGAGCAGGCAAGTGAGTAAACCTATGGAAATCGACTGGATTGAACTAAAACGTATCGTGCGGTACCTACTGAAGACCGCCGACTACAAATTGAAACTACAGCCTACAGAAGGTGAACAGTTAGTTCTCAGCGGATTCTGCGATGCGGACTGGAGCGGCGATCCATCGGATCGGAAATCGAATTCTGGTTACCTATTTCAACTAGGAACAGCTACTATTTGCTGGGCAAGCCGGAAACAAACCAGTGTAGCCCTGTCCAGTATGGAGGCCGAATATATGGCCTTATCGGAAGCGTGCCGAGAATTAGTTTGGCTGAGACAGCTGCTCGAAGAAATAGAAGAATCCCAACAGGAGCCAACTGTCATATTGGAGGATAACCGTAGTTGCATCGAGTTTGTGGAGACAAACCGGAAGTCCAGAAGGTCAAAGCACATAGATACAAGGATGCACTACACCAAGGATCTAATCGATAACGGAGTGGTGGTTTTAAACTACTGCCCTACCGAGGAAATGGCTGCCGATATTCTAACAAAGCCATTAGGGTCGGTAAAACAGAAACGATTTTCTTTAGCAATGGGGCTGGTCAGTGCCGATTGAAGAACTGCACCGGTTCCGTGACGTCGAGGAGGAGTGTCAGCTATAATAAAGTAGGGGCAGCGTATATTGTTACGCCGTCACTACACACCAGCCGTACTGGCAACCCTAAGAGAAGAACGAGAAGGCAGTGAATATATCCATTTAGTTATGTACCCAAATCTGTATAATAAAGACGTATTGAAACGAGTCTCGCGTGTGTTAAGCGTCCTTTTGCTTTATCCGTGTCACAAAGCTCAATTGTCCGGAATCGTTCCGGTGAATCCACTGGCCTGTTGCGTGTCGGTTCTGTCCGACGGTCCACTCTGCATATGTCATCAGTACTCACTAACACAAAGATGGTCCTAAGCACCCGTCTCTCGAATACTCCGGGTGCTCGCAAGTCCTCCTCGAGCATTGTCCATGTTTTATGTCCGTAGAGGACTACCGGTCTTCCGGCAACGCTGCCTCGAGATACTGCGCGTATGCAGTGGTGACATCAGGTTGCTTCAATCGCTCTAGGTCGTACCGCGGCGGTCGTCGGTACCGAACATTGTTGATGACGGATAGTTTTGGGCGCAGTTTAAGCATCACCAGATAGTGTTCAGAGTCGCAGACTTTTTTTTTTGCCTTAAATAGATTGGAGCAGTGTGACGCTCTATTGAAGACTGATTAACTTGCGGATGTAATCAGGATATCTTTGCCCATGATTTCATAGTTGACACACTATTGAGCTTTCGCATGTATTTGTGATGATTCAAATACATGCGTCCCCTTACATAGATACATCGTGCGTAAACCGTAATTGATTCGCTTGACAAATAAAATTTCCAAAGTTCTTATTATAATGATATTATGATATTATCATTTAAAAATAATCTATGAAAATTGTACCCCGATTTAAAAACAAATTATAGATGCTAAGCTTACCGCCAAACAAATCGCCTGCCTGAGTATATCAACACAGCGAAACACGTTCACCTGCTGGAATAAACTGACCGGCCATGTGTACCACAACTTTATCACCTGGAAGGATCTTCGCGCGGACACGCTTGTTCAACAATGGAACCAGAGTTACAAATTTAGGTACTTATTGATCCGTATGCTCTGCCGTACGTTCTTCATGAACAAAACCATGTTTGCAGGATTCTCAGAGCCGGTGCCAAGGTTCTGCACTTCTTCACTCGTAACAAACGCTTCCTGGCGGGTAGCGTGATCAAAATGATGAATCCGCAGGTCACGTTGCGCTTGGCGTGGATCTTGCAGAACAACGCCGAACTCCAACGGGACGTCAAGTACGGTAACGTGCTGTATGGAACGATTGATTCCTGGGTGCTGTACCGATTGCGTCAGGGTCTGGACCAATCGCGTGTAGTGGAACATATAGGGGATGTGACCAACTGCACCTCGACGGGGTTCTACGATCCCTTTGGACAGGAATGGGCCGGCTGGGCCCTGAGTTTGTTCAACATTAAGGTTTTTATTGAATTCAATTGAAAATTGAAAAATATTAAAAATGATTATCTTTTAGAAAGAGCTTTTACCAAAGGTGGTTGATAATTCTTACAATTTTGGATATGTTGATGAATCGCTGTTTGGTAGTTCGATCAAGATTGGAACATCGGTAAACCCCTTTTTTCAAGTAACTAATACCTAATTTGTGCTGTCAATAATATTCTCTCAATTTTCCAGATTTCTGACCAGTCTGCTTCATTGTGGGGTAATTGCTGCTTCGAAAAAGGTGATGTCAAGATCACGATGGGAACGGGATCATTCTTGAACATCAACACTGGTTCAAAATGCCTTGCTTCGGTTCATGGACTGTATCCCTTGGTGGGATACAAAATAGCTACGTACGATAGCACCGAACTTGTGTATCTTATGGAAGGCGCATCCAATGACAATGGATCCATTATTGAATGGGCAATGCACATAGGACTTTTCACGGATCCACGTGACAGCGCAAGAATGGCCCTATCAGTACCCGATTCTGATGGAGTTTCGTTCATTCCAGCCTTCAGTGGACTTGGGGTACGCATTCTAAACGCTAAATAATTCACTATTTTCAATTCACTTACAATTTCATTTCAGCCTCCTATCCGCGATGACACCGCGGGAACAGGTTTCATAGGAATCAAAGCGTCGACCCGAAAAGAACATTTAGTTCGTGCCATTCTTGAAAGTCTTGCATACCGAATTGCATTACTTTACGTCTGTGCATTGAAAGAAACGCGCTACGCCTTTACACGAATTAAGGTCGATGGGGGAGTTTCTCGGAACGACTTCATCTGTCAAACTATGGCCGATCTTACAGGCTTGCCAGTTGAACGCGGTGAAGTGGCAGATTCTACTGCGTTGGGGGCAATGTTTCTTGCTGGGCTCAATGTAGGGATCTGGCGCAGCAAACAGGAACTGATTGATATTAGGAAGATCGATCGGGTTTTCGAACCGATCGTTGCCAATAAGAGCAAATGTTTGCAAAGTATGCGATCATGGGAACGAGCCGTTGAACGATTTAAACGATGGTACATCACTGAAGAACTGAACAGTTATACCTGACTGTATAATGATATTACCTGAGCGTTATTACTTTTGTAATAAATTGTTTTCAACCCACTTCGACTCTTCTTTCCTTTTGAAACTATTTAATTGGACGAAACTTTACGCCTTGCTAAATTATCAATTATTTTTCAACCCCAAATAAATGCAAAGGCTCATGTGCCATAATGGAAAATTAAGAATTCTAACATTAATTTGTCATTATAGCAATGTTTAAACTAAGTGTCTAACAGTTGAACTATCCATGCGTGACTTTTTTATCGTTTTAAGCCAGGCGTGATAAGTTGTGTAGCAACTGGATTCTACAGCCTTTTCAACCTTGGATTGACAACCTTTTTTTCTGGCTTCACCTTAGTTTCCTTGTCTTATTTGTCAGTATTTATTCCTTGTTTCATTAAACCACAACTAGGAACTTCTTTTCAACTTTACTTGAATAATTAATACTAATATGTTTATTCAAAACGTTGTTAAAAAACCGGATATCATTATAGACACTATAGGTTCCATAGACGAGCTGAGGCGAAGGCGAGTGTAGCCAAACGAACTGTCAGTTAGTGTAGCCAAACGAGCATGACGTCACGATTGCAACCCAAGCAACGGAGCGTGTGACGTCAAATTCACGTGGTACACTGTGAAAAAGTGGAAAAACACACTTAATCGAAATGACCCAACCATTCCTGCGCTCGTCTATGGAACCTATAGTGTCTATAGATATCATGTGTATTTAGCTTGTTTGCGACTTATTGACGAAGCATCCATAACTTTGTATTGTCTATCCGGAATAAATATATAACGCTTTTTATACCGAAGTTGGATTTTTCTCCAGATACAGGCAACTTTCCCAACTTCGGAAGTAGTGCGCTGGATTTGCCTAAAGATGCGCTAAACAACGCATCAATTAGTTTGACAAATAAAACTTCGAAAGAAAGTTCGGTTCGGAAGTCCCAACTTCCGAATTCTAACTTGGTGCTACGCCGACAATATATTTATGAATACACAGCAAAAAAAGTTGTTGAATATTACATCGAAATCGCTGCAACCCGCTGAATCCATCGCTTGTTGAATATTACATTGTGCGATGTACTCGAGAGCAAGCTGTGTAATAAATAAATAAAACTACGTAAACGAAGCGATGTAAATTAATGTGATGTTGAACCGTCCGACGTATGTATCGGTTTCCCATATTGGTATTTTCGGTTTTTAATTATTACTTCATTTTTATTGATATTGCATATGTAATAATATTTAATTATTCTTATATTTTTGTTATCTATTTCACAGTTCCTGAAGAAAATTTATTTTATGTACACAGACCGGGTTATTCCAATACAGCAGATTTTTAGATTGGATTTCACTGCCGGTGACCATATCACTCATAGACCGGTGGCATTGCACGTCGATTTAATAGGAGCCGCTAGTATCAGCTATAGACACTATAGGTTCCATAGACGAGCGCAGGAATGGTTGGGTCATTTCGATTAAGTGTGTTTTTCCACTTTTTCACAGTGTACCACGTGAATTTGACGTCACACGCTCCGTTGCTTGGGTTGCAATCGTGACGTCATGCTCGTTTGGCTACACTAACTGACAGTTCGTTTGGCTACACTCGCCTTCGCCTCAGCTCGTCTATGGAACCTATAGTGTCTATAGTATCAGCCCGTTTGATTCGTTGCACTGTTCAGTCTATCCGCGGCAATTACCTGGGATGGCCGGGGGTTCGCGAGTAATCGGTAAACACGGAAGCCGATCCGGTGAAATGGCATGGTGACATGTGAACATCGTCTCACTTGAACAAAAGCACAGCACAAAAGTCGATGGTCTTTCAAACTTCAGATGCTAAAATACAAAAAAAAGTTCAGTTGGGCTAGTTGGAAGCGATATTGATATTAAGATAATTTATAGTATGTTTTGTTCCAAGAAAACATCCAGAACACCATGTAAGATTTCTCAGAATTCATAAGATTTCTAGAGATGCTTGGAGGAACTATTAGGAGGATTTTCACGGGAAGGATTTCCTGGAAGATTTTTTATATGAAATTCTTTCAAAATGAAGTAGTTCGGTAGGTCGAATCCTTCCCGGATTCCGAAGGGAATCCCTCCCGAATTGCGAAGGGTATCCTTCCCAGATTTCGAAAGGAATCCTTACCGGATGCCGCAGAGAATCCTCCTCGGAAAGCCCCTTAAAATAGAACGTACAATTATTCTCTTGTAAATTAGAATTTCTTCGATTTGACAGTGAGATTTTATTCAACAACTGTCCCAGGAATCACGAATGCGATGACAGGAGTATTTACATACTAACATTGCAACGTATGGTCAAATGGCAACAAACTTCCAATAGACCTGTGTGCCGATTGAAATGTAATCAGCGGTGGTGTGATAGATCATTTTCAGGCAGCTGTGGCGGCGTGGCGTCGTCACGCCATTGGTGATTGGCGGCGTGGGTTAGCGTGAAATAAATGCATGCAGCAAAAATTCTCCGAAATTTCATCACAGCTCCTCTAAAGTTTCTCCAGAAGTTTCTCCAGAAATTCCTTCGCAAGTTCTTCCAGCGGTTCCACCGGAAGATCCCCCAGTAATTTCTCCGGAAGTTCCTCCAGAAATTTATCAAGGAATTCGTCCGGAAGGTCAGGAATTCACCTGTTCTCCAGCAATTCTCTCCGAAGTTCCTCCAGCAATTTTCGGGAAGTTCGTCCATGAATTCATTCAGAAGTCCTTCTGAAATTCCTCCGGAAATTATTTCAGGAATTCCTCCACAAGTTCTTCCAGGAGTTCCTCCGAAAGTCATTCAGAAGTTTCTCCGGAAGTTCTTTCAGGAATTCCTTCAGAAGTTCGTCCTTAAATTCCTCTGGAAGATCCTCCAAAAGTTCCTTTAGAATTCTTTCAGGGATTTCAGAAATTTTAGGAACAATTTTTTTTCAGGAGTTCCTCCGGAAGTTCTTTCAGAACTTCCTCCAGAAATTCCTCATCAAGTTTCTCCCGGAAGCCCTTCGCATGTTCCTCCAGAAGTTCTTTCTCCTCCTCCATGAATCCCTCCAGAAGTTCCTCCTAAAGTTCCTACAGGAACTCCTCTGTGAATTCCTACAAGAATTCCTCCAGAAGTCCCTCCAGAAATTCCTTCGGTATTTCTTTCAAGAATTCCTCCAAAAGTTCCTCCACCAATTCTCTCGGAAAATCGTCCAGCAATTCCTTCGTAAGTTCTTCCAGGAATTCCTCCAGAACTTCTTTCAGAAGTTCCTCCAGAAGTTCTTTCAGGAATTCGTCCATGAATTTCTCCAGAAGTTTCTCCAGGAATTCCTTTGAAGGTTCGCCCAGCAATTCCTCCGGAAGTTCTTTCAGGAATTCCTCCGGAAGTTCTTTCACGATGTATTCCAGAAATTACTCCGGAAGGTCTTTCATGAGTTCCTCCGGAAGTTCTTTCAGAAATTCACCAGAAGTTCCTTAAGGACTTCTTCCAGAAATTGATCCGGAAGCTCCTCCAGGCAATCCTCCGAAAGTTTCTCCAGAAATTCCTCCGGATGATCTTTCATAAGTTTCTCTGGAAGTTCCTTCAAGAATTCCTCCTGTAGTTCCGCACGGAATTCCCTCGGAAAATCGTCCAGCAATTCATCCGTAAGTTTCAGTAATTCATACAGAAATGCTTTCGGCGGAAGTTCCTTCATAAATCCTCCAGAAGTTCCTCCAGGAATTCCTTCGGAGGTTCAGCCAGCAATTCCTCCAGAAGTTCTTTCAGGATTTCTTTCGGAAGTTCTTTCAGGACGTATTCCAGGTTTGTCTAGAAATTCTATCGCAAGTTCTTCCAGGAAATCCTCAGGCAGTCCTTCGAGGAACTCATCCGGAAGTTAATTTAGGACTTTCTCCGGAAGTTTCTCCAAGAATTGCTCCAAGTTTTTCTCCGAAACTTCCTCCAGGAATTACTTCGGAAGTTCCTCCAAGAATTCCTCTGGAATATCCCCTGAAGTTTTTTCTTGTGTTCCTCCGGAAGGAATTCACCAAAAGATCCTAAAGGACTTACTCCAGATATTCCTTCAGAGGATCATCCAGCAATTCCCTCGGAAGTTCTTTCAGAAATTCCTCCAGGAGTTCCCTCAAAAGTTCTTTCAGGAGTTCTTCCAGAAGTTTTTTTTTCAGGAATCCATCCGGAAGTTCCTCCATGAATTAATTCAGAAGTTCCTTCGCAAGTTCTTTTATGAATTCCTCCGTAATATTACATCGAAGTGGATGATAATATGCATTCAAATTCCGACGTTACATCGAAAATTTAGTACATTGCTTCGATTACGTCGATGGATATTACATTATTTTTTGCTGTGTACAACCGATTCTTTTTTTTACATGGGGGATGCGTTCAGTTCAAAATTCGAAAATCCGTGTAAAAAAGTTTTATGATTTCTCGACGAATCATGCAAAATGGAACAAAATCGAATCATGCGAAAATTTTGTATGGGATTTTATTTACACGGCCGTGTAAAAAAATCCGTGTAAAAACAGAATCGGGTGTACATTTATGCTACGTTTAGCTAAGGCAAGTGAATAGAACAAGTCGCTTGAATTGAACGCGAATTGAATGTCTATAAACACCTTCATTTAATGCTACGTTTTGACAGGGCAAGTGAATTGAACAACTCAGTTGAATTCAATTGACTTGCAAAAAGTTGAACATGTTCAACTTTCTTTTCGTTCAAGTGAATTGAATTAAGGTGTTTACATGTTCAGTTCGCGTTCGATTCAAGCAACTTGCTCAATTCACTTGCATTGTCTAAACGTAGCATAACTCATTTGAACGAAAAGAAGGTAGAACAAGTTCAACTTTTGGCAAGTCAATTGAATTCAACTGAGTTGTTTAACTCACTTAAGCTACGTTTTGACAGGGCAAGTGAATTGAACAACTCAGTTGAATTCAATTGACTTGCCAAAAGTTGAACATGTTGTTGTTGTTGCAGCTGTCATTGAGTTTGACATCAGTTTGAAGTTTAGCGGTCCGATAACTGCAAAACTGTTGCAACTATCGAATTGCAGTTAAAAATCATTGCAGTTAAATGACTTGCAGTTATCGAACGTCTACTATAATGGTAAATAAGATTTTTTTGTTTATCCCCAATTTTCTAATTCGTATCATTTGTCGTGATTCGTCAGTTGTTTATTAAATATAGACAGCTGATCAGCTGCCCGCAAAAGCTCTTCGAAAGTGCCCGAAAAATTCGCCCGAAAAAACGGGCGAAGAAAATCTGACGTTTCTCTTTCAGCCCTATAGCATCACTAATGCAGCAATTGAGCTTTCATCTATGCATTACAATAGCATGATAATTCGCCTTTTCCGGCATTATATCAGCATTGTATCTGCACTGAAAGCTGATAAGCATTAAACGGGTAGCATTACGTGCAGTTATAAAGTTGAATTAAAGCAGCGTTTTAATGCTTACGGTTACTTAGGTTTTCAGTTTCCTTTAGCGTAAACATAAACACCAGTTTGACAGTTTGCGTTCGGATGTATTGGTGAACCTAGGTTGGATCTCAATTGAGATGAATGACGTTTGGCGCACGCACACTAATGTGCGATTCGGCATGTGTGAACATATGTTTGTTTTCCTTTTGCTTATAACCTCGAAACAGTGATGACAAAAGAGTCAAAACATATATGGAAATATACTCATTTTAACCCAAGTTTTGCTGAGTTGCACCACAGACAAACAGACGTAACAGTTTGAACATTTTTCAGAAAAATCCATCGCACAACTCCTCTACCACCATCTTGCGAGCATGTTGCACGAAACAATGTTTCGTATGACTTTGTCACCAGAAGGCGCTGAAGTGAAATGTCAAACTCGAAGGATTACGACGCTAGCGCCTCTAGTTGTGAAACGCGCAGTCGATCAAATTCAAATTTATCGTTGAAGTCATGCTCGATGGAAATTTCACTAGTGTTACGTCTGTTTGTCTGTGGTTGCACCAGGAGTGTTTGTTTTTCTTTTATCGGCACTCACACATTCAGACGTGAGAATCTCAATTAATCCAACCTCATTCATTTTGGGTCGGATCTGGTGCGGATCGCGAACCAACCTGAACGAATAACCGAACGTTTTGAGAGCTGTTAGAGCGCATCCGGGGCAGAACTAGGTTCGACCCAGCAATAGACGAATCCAAGTAAAAATAAGAAGAAGACACACGACGGTGTTAACTTTGACAGATCCTACAGCGCAGCATAGGAAGTTCATATTGAAATGCTTATAATAAATTCTAGACAAAATGTAATTAAAATCTGATTGATGTATGGTACGGAAAAAGTTCAGAACTGTATGATAGACACATTTTTGGCGAATATTCAAAAAATTGAGATAAGCTCCCAGATATGTAATTCAGAACTTTTTCCGTATCGTACATCAATCAGATTTTAAATACAATTTGTCTAGAATTTATTATAAGCATTTTAAAATGATCTTCCTATGCTGCGCTTTAGCATCTGTCAAAGTTAACACCGTCGTGTGTCTTCTTCTTATTTTTAATTGGATTCGTCTATAACCGAAAACGACATCAGTTGGACTGTACACGAACGAATACAATTTATATTTATTTACAATTGACATAAACAATAAATTCGACAACACATCAACAGTCACGGTGTGTTCACTTCGCATATCAACATTATTTTAGTTGTCTCGATTGTGAGTGGTGACGATTGCACCACTTAAAAGTGACAGTTCGAAAATTAAAAAAATCACCCGATCATAAGAACGGCTGGTGCTACCTAGCAACTCCAATAAGACATCAATTAAAAATGATTCGATAAATATCTGTCAAAATTAATCTTGCTCTGCGATCAGGGTTAGTTGATAATTATTGAAATGTCACTTTGAAGTTTAATTTCTGTTTAATTCTCCAAATGAGACAGTACATACTATGTTTTAATTGGTGATGTAACAGTAAAATTTATGATATTTAAATCATATTTTTTATCCGGGAGTCCCTTAGTGTACACGCTTACATGTGACTCACGTGTAATGGGTTATAATTGGGTAAATTTTAGTAACAAAAATCGAAATGAGAGTGAGTGTGAGAAAACGAAGCGGGCAAATCACAATCTACACATACCTAACCAAGGGGTATCTCACAGCTATCGATGACAGCAAATTTCAATCGAAATAAAGTCGATTTGTTTTGATTTTTATAAAATTGAACTATTTGATCAATATTGCAACACACCTTCTGCGGCACTTAACTGTAATTTTTATCTAAGCAAACGTAGATTTTACTCGTTACCAGTGACAGCAATCAAGTTGTTTATTTTTTCAGCATCAAATAAACATTGGGATGATTTTGAATTTGCCATTATTATTTATACAAATTGATAATAAATTATTTTCTAATTTTAGGTTTCGTTTGTTATGCTTCAGGGCGAACCTATCTCAAGCTTGGAGAGAGAAAACCCAGAATTGAACATTTAATTACAAATATTGAAACTAAAGTTTCGCAGCTGCAGCCGTTGTAAATGTGATATTTTATTGTCCTCAGAAGATAAAAGTTGAGTTGTTGAGTTGCTTGATTTAAGAATAGCTTTCTTATCCTCATTTTTACGACAGCAGTTTTACGATTACGATAGTTCGCATATGGTTTACACGCTCTGTCCGAGACCTAATTTTTATGCACTGACATGGTACTCTTGGTGGTACCCATGTAAAAAAATCTGAGTATAATCTTCCATTTCCCTAACTACTCTAGAATATATTTTCATTTTCGAATCACTTAAGTCGCGAGTCGTAGTGAGGTGGAAGTCTTCAGTCCAGAATTTGAATTCCGAGTCGGTACGAGTGTTTCTAACTAGGTTGGAAGTAATGACGTCTGTCCAGCTATCCACGCTCCGTAATGGCGGCTCACCGGTGACACTAGCTAGAGGAAAACTCACGGACAAAAGGGACTTTTCTACCTTCCTCTTATCCAAGAACAAAATGTTGATAACCGCCACATTTTTTAAAAATTGCTGTGAGCGATTAAGCTCAAGCCGCCGAGCGTGGAAAGCTTAATACTATATGGCTATCAGACAGAATTCACGTGCATCATTCTGACGGTGTTGTCGGGCAGCTCTATTTTTTCGATCGGGATTTCAACAGATTCCAACTTAACAAATTCGGTTGCACACTTGTTCAGGCGCCGTCATATTTTGACAATCATTTGTAATAGTTTGATTTGACAGATGTTAAAATAGTTGCGTTGCTAAAATCAACTTTTGAGTCTAGACAATTTCGATTTACATCGAAATAAAGTCGCTTTGGTACTTGGTTAATTTTCAGCAAATAAATTCAATTTATTCTATGTGAGACACCCCTTGTACCTAACTCTTCAAATTGGTGAAATCGGCAATACATATTTAGTCCTACGTCAAAAGTACTTATAGAATCAGGTTTTTATCTTTCCCGTGTGTGTTAATTAACACCCGCCAATTTCCCCGCCTTTTCCGTTTCAGAGTGGGCATTGTTCTAACGTCAAGTGTCATCTTTTGACAGCTACGCCGAAGTTTCGGTTGGTAGCGCTGGTTCTTTCTTTTTCCGGTCTTGAAGATGGTAAGAGTCGTTCTGTTTGCAAATTTATCCGCCGCGGTTTTGAGTTAAAAATATGGTACATTTACGCGATATTTCAATTTAAAAGTGAAAAACAAACTCGGCCAATAGTGATACAGGTGGAGAATCGACGAGAAAAGAGATATTTCACCAGAAAAGTGCATAGTTTGCGTTACAAAGTGTTGATTGCATGTGGCTCTTTGGCTTCGTTCTCGTTTCACCGCTTGTCACTGTTGGCCAAAAAGTGTTGATCTCTTGCTAATGGAAGAATTTTGGTGTTTCTGTTCTTTTAGGGTATTGATATCAATCACAAGTGGGACCGTAAGGTTCGCCGTACCAAGCCCAAGTCGTTGGATGTGTACCTGCGGCTGCTGGTTAAGGTAAGTTTTGAAAATTTGAAAGGGAGTGCATTGTTTACGTGCAGGGCTGGTAGTGGTTAGGAAAGGTAGTGGTCAGAATTGTTTAAACACCCAGAACTTTATTTCTCGCGTAACATATGATTACGGCTTATAAACCAAAACCACGATTTTTCATTTTCTAGCTTAAACGATTGCTTTGTAAATGATTCTTTATCGTAGGTAAAACTCCGTACTTAATATCTCTTAAGAAACACATTTATTGCTATTTTGAGTGAACGTCTCATGAACCATTTGCACCATAGTGGTTTTTAAGTCCTTTGTTGGCGCCCTTAACTACCATGCGGAATGTTTGCTTTGGTTTTTAGGCCGTTCACTTTATATTGTTTATTTAGAAAAACTAGCTTCAAGTTATTTCAAAATGTATATTCTTACTAGGTTTTTGATATATCGCATAGCAGAACTACTCTGGCTAACAAATCTAAACAAATCCGATGGTGTTACAAGCTTTGAGCAAACGGCTTAAAAACCAGACGTGTTGCCGGTAATGCGAGTAAACGGCGCGATTTTTGTTTTAGCTGAAATTTTGAAGATTTCGAATAGTTTTTCAATTAATCTTATCTGCTGTTATAATATAACCATTTACGTATGACATTGACATGGTTTTTGGAATGAAATGAGCTTCTACTTCAATAAATCAATTAAATTACTCATAGAAAACTTGAACCTCATTTTTCTCGGTTCAGCATTGTTGGTTTTTCGGCCCTAATCATATGTTGCTCGAGATTTAGAAAATAACATTTGAAATAACGAATTTTGTTTATAAAAAAGTGTTTTTTCAATGGACATTAGTTTGAAACCACGGTTTTAGAATACCAAACAAAAAAAAACATCTTTCAGGATCTTTAAAATATAAGATAAATAAAACCAATATCGTACTCACTAGAATAACATTTATAAGATAAACTGATAGCGGAACGTGATCAAGTTGCTACAAATAAGGCAATTTATACAAATTAATTTATATTATAGGGCTTATAGCATATACTAGGGAACAAACGGAAAGGATCAATTTGATGTAAAAAATCTCAAAACGAAAAATAAACCAATATCACCCAGCCCTAAAAACGTAATGCTTCAACCTATAACATGCTGAAAATGTAATAATTTACTAAAATTATCATTTTCCTTTTCTTGGATAGCTCTACCGTTTCCTGTACCGCAGAACGCACAAGAAGTTCAACAAAATCGTCCTGCGTCGTCTGTTCATGAGCAGAACCAACCGGCCACCAATTTCACTATCCCGGGTGACCAAACTGATGAAGCTGCGCGGCAAGGATGAGAACTCCATCGCCGTCGTTGTCGGAACTGTGACCAACGACAACCGCAAGCTGTACTGTCCGAAGCTGAACGTTTGCGCCCTGCGAGTAACGGAAAAGGCCCGCGAACGCATTCTGAAGTGGGGAGGCAAGATCTACACCTTCGATCAGTTGGCTCTGGTTGCCCCAACCGGAAAGAACACCGTTCTGATGCAGGGAGAACGAACCGCCCGCGAAGCTTTCACCCACTTCGGACGTGCCCCCGGAGTGCCACACTCCAACACCCGGCCTTATGTCCAATCAAAGGGACGCAAGTACGAGAAGGCTCGTGGTCGCCGTAGTAGCTGCGGTTTCAAGAACTAAGAAAAGAATTGTGGAAATTCACATTGTTGTCGGTTCTAAAGGAAACAACATCTTTCCTTCTATTATTCGTGTATTTAAGTGAAAATATATGAAAAATGATTCCATGAAATCGAATCTTTCCAGTGTGTCATAAGTGACTGTGCCAGTAGTTGACTAAAACCTGGTCCTGGTGTTGAATGCCGAGAATTTTCTTCATTTTGGCCACGTCCTGGTTGGAGCTCATCTTGCGGATGCAGACCACTTTGCTGAAAGTGAAAGAAAGCCATGTTCAAAGTGAAATAGGAATCCACTGCATCGGAGACTTACTTTTTCCACTCTTCGATCATAGCCCGAAGATGCTTGTCCAGAACCAGATCAGTAAACAGTTCCTCGTCTACAGCTTTGAGGATTTTTTGGAGCAATGTTGGCACTGGAAACGAGAAGAAACGGTAATGTATTCAATTCTGTTTTGATGGATGTCCATCGACGGTCGCATCTTTTGGCGATAAATTCGATTATCAATTGATGAAAGACACATCGTACTTATTGAAAAAAAAACTTACATTTTAAAGGAAGATCACCCTGCCACACGCAAACAGCAACCGTTTCACGATCGTCCAACAGATCGATTCTCATTATCCCAGCTGATGGATTTGGAGCGACCGCATCCTGACTTAGGTTAATTATTCTGCACTCGCTGGCAGCTTTGTAGGATTCGGCTTGCGTCCGAACCAATTTGTGCAATGGTTCTGGTAGCATCTTTTTAAGATTTCTCGCCAAACAAGCGCCTTTTACGTACGGCGCCCGAATTACTATCTGTATTCCGGCGATCACACAGAAGCAAACTGATGTGAAGTCTCCTTTCAATATCTGACGGAACGCTTTTAACGAATACTTTGCTTTCGACCGTTCGTCGATCCGATCGTTGTCATCGTCGGTTTTGCTATAGCCCATCCTTCGCATGAGATATCCTTCTTTCTCAGTTTGAACCATCGCAAAACCTTCCTCTGTATCTCGACCTAACCAAGCCGGAACCGAAGGGCTCCCGAGAGTGATACTCTCTGTCAAATATTTTGCCCCAGCCCACAAAACGAAACTGAAATGGGCATGCAAGTATGCAAAGATTGAGTCCTTCCCCGTTAGATCTACAAGGGATCTGGTTTTAGTAGGATTATTCGCGTAGCCCTGGGTTATCCTTTGTGCCCGTTGTGATCCTTGTGCTATGAGGTCTTCATCATGAACCGTCCGCGCATAACCTTGCAATTTCTTGGAGATTTTGTTCAAGCAATCCGCCAGAAAGGGCTGAATGTTCAGTAGGAACATTTTATCCTTCATCAAAATGACTATTGAAAACAGTTTGGTAAAGCCGCGCGCTTCTGAATCCATCAGATGGAAGGTATGACTTAGCACGTGACCCCGTTGAGCGTCTCCAAAGAACACTAATCCGCCTCCTCCATCGTCACCGGCGCTGCAACTGCTAGACGACGGGGATGCAGCGGAGCACACTTCGCTGCTGATACTCCGAAAGGCGGCCTTCTTGACCAGCTCGATGGTCTCGTTGATGACCGGGATCTGGCTGCTGACAAAGTGTGCGTTGCTGTCCGGGTCCTTGCTGACCATTCCGAGACTGTTGCCAATCGAGTTGCAGGCCGCGCATCCTTTCCTGTCGGTGTCAAAATGAATGTCCAATTGTTGGATGTTGGTTTCCCGCAAGGTCTGGGTGCAGAACAGCGCACCAGGGCCTGAAAAGGTTGGGAAGAAAAATGTTTTAATGTTATCTGGATAGGTGTAATTACTATTAAGAAGCAATGTAGTATCGGTTTCGATATAGTTGTTGCTTTGTTTTCTTAAGAGCATCAAAACAAGGTCCCGCTATTTAAACCCTTCACAGAGAGCAAGCCCATTAAAGGCGCGCCCCTTATCAATAGGAAGTCAATCCTTTCTTGAGAAAACAGAACAGTAATACTGTTATGCATGCATTGGAGCCCTAGAAATTTTGTTCGAGCATCCATGTCTGTTCTCTTTGCTAATACTCTGTTCAACATATTTTGATCAATTCACGTTCCCAAGTAGCACATGTAACAACTCTTGAATATAAAAAATAAATTAATGGTTACATAATGGTTGGATTTAGGATGCTTGAAACATTCCAAGTCACGGTTGATTGCATTTGGGTAATTTTTCAGTCATCTTGAAACAAAATGTGTTATCAGTTTTTAAGCAGTTACAGGGTCATTGAATTGTAACCATAACATTGAACTGTCATAAGCACTCAAGTCACAATAAAGTTTTTAATTAGACTATCCGAATTAGTAGATGCCAAGTAACAAAAACACTATAATAATATCATGATATAGAGTGAGGGAGCCACCATCCTGATTTGAATTTCTAACACCATTGATGTCTGGTGCCGAATTATAATCTTGATACAGAGATACTCTGCCGTTGGACGCATAAATGTCACATGTTACATTTTAACATTTTTGAGGTTTTGATGTTCAACGTCATAATTTGATACGTATTTTCGAAATATTTTGTCAAAACAGAGGTTTTATTCTAGAAAACTCGAAAAAAATTTGAAGTCAATTTGTCACATTCGAACAAATGGACGCATACTTGTCACACCGGGATAAATGGACGCATATTTGTCACACTAAAAAAAGGAGATATAACAATCACACAAAAAGACACATAGGACTGCGTTATGTGTCCTGAGGACCATCCATAAAATATACCATGCATTTAGGGTCATCTACAATCCACGTGGCTAGTTTAGAAGGGTGGCTGGTAAGCATGCAAGGTCTTTCCCTACTTTCAGAATTTATATGAAGGGTTGTCCATGAAAGAATAGGGGAGGTATTATATTGTCTAGAACCTCTCCAAGTATAACGTGAACGGCTTCTTGGGAGAAGACGATATGAAACTGTGACATAATTTAAATTTTCAAGGCCTTTAAAAAAGTGATAAAGAGGAACCCTTTAGCAAACCCGTTTTTTTTCTAAAACTCATAATTATTGTGATATGTTATGGCGACAAAATTTATTCAAAGTATGAAACGAGTACAAAGATTAATCAGACGCTTCTTGCTTCGTCTCAAGATCAATGAAAAACGATTTTTCCTTTTCGGTAACAACAGGTTGAACCACTTTTTTTAGAGAAGTTTTCTTTTTTTCTTCAATTCCTAGAGGAGCATTTTGCCAACGTACATTTGTATCAAAAGAGGATGAATTCTTTACAACCACCTTAAATTGCTTCTTAGAAAACAACTTGCAGTATTTAAGGTCTTTACTGTTGATATTGTTTGCGTATCCAATTTCATAACGGCCTTTTTTAAACTCCACTATTTGCATGGAATCCACATACGGGCGTGGCTTGCAGTGGTTTATCGTATAGGTACTCCAAAACGGTGAGCTTTAAAGAAGTCAGTTGCTTGCATATCAAGTACGTCAACATTGTTCTTTGCATTGCCAACCACAGACTTGAAGTTTTCATAACTGACGACATGTTCATGGCGCATTTTGGAATCAAACGCCGCATGGAAAAGAGTTATCGGTCATAAACGTATGTCCCGATTGAAAGTTCTACAAAAGTATGCGCTTGATCTGAATTTCATTATTGTTTATCAGTAGAGTAATGTGATGGGATAAATACCAGTTCTTATTTTGCGAACAACAATTATCCAACTAAAAGATAATTGTCTTCAGGTCAGCGTACTTCATAATAACTTTGAAAAAACAGCTAAGGATTTCGTTGGCTGTACGACCATTAACTGACTCGGACCAAATGCACGCAGACAATGGGAATGCTCGTATGTAGGGGCCAACAGACGCAAAGCTCTCATTAAAGACCAGCAGCCTTTACGCTAATGCTCTTGAACCTATCCAACCGTGGAAGCCGTATGACCTAGAATATAATCTATAAACAATTAAGAACTTTTTGCAAATCCACAGAAAAAACTATTTCACCTGGTAGCACTTTGTCACCATCATCTCGATAAGACAGTCGTGATTCCTTTGGACGTTGAGGATGTTGTGCATGTCCTTGTCCAGGGCATAGAAACTACGCCACTGCCGTCAAGAATCGGTTGGTCAACCTCTGGGACCGGTAATGGAACGTTTGCTGGCTCCGCAAACAAAACACGATCACCTGTGTCATTTTTTAAATCGAACCCGAGGAAGTCCTTTTCCGATTCCAGCCACTGGATTGTCTGTATTGGATATTCCATTTCCGGTTCCACTTCTACCGACAGCAAAAAATCACACCAAAGAAATACAATCGTCGCTCGCGAAATGTAAAAACAAATTAACAACAACTTATCTCTCAATTCACAGTGTGACAAATATGCGTACATTTTTCGCCTGGCCAGTGAATTTCGCGGCATAAGTGTCACATTCGGGTTTTGATTGAAAAACGTGGGAAAAATAGTTGTTTTTGGCGATGTTTGAGTCCGGCCCAACGAATATGAATATTCTTCTATAGTTTATTGGGTTAAAGTCAATGAAAAGCAAAATTTTGCGATAATAGGATGAATGTATTTTGAAACTTCAAATGTCGTTTTTCTCATTTTTCTTGTTTGTAACATGTGACATTTATGCGTCCGACGGCAGACTGCACATGCACACTTTTTTGTATACACACTAATTTGGAATTGAATTCAATAATTAAAACACAATGCGAATTATTCCAAAACATGCCAAACGTCAAACGAAGCGAGTTACCCTGAAACATCAATAGCTATGGAAGCAAATTACAATGTAACTAAATTCAATGTTGAGGTGAGTCACATCAATGTTGCAAAAAAAAATATTGTTACTAGTAACTAATCTTCATAAGCATACTAGTTGCAATGTAACTTGTTTATGATTTGTAAAAATGATAGGTTACTTGTAACCCTTATGTAACGGATGTGTATAGCCCCATTTATATGATCAACACTGCATGTGAAATGATTGTGCCCATATCGGAAATTGTTGAATACTGAAAAGTTTCATGTGCACTTAGAAAAACGAATTTTGGTATTATCGTTTAAAGTACTAAAAATTATCGTCTAGTTTAATATTGTTTAGTGCACAGAAATTTGACAAAACTGTGATTTGTCTTAACAGCCATTAGTATAAAATAAGGTAGATCGAACGTACTTGAGTGTTAAGTCAATAGCAGTTACAGTTACTTCTATCTACTTTTTTTTTTTAATTAAGAGGTTTTAAATCTAGTTGTTCATTCACCTCTGCTGAAATATGTGTATTACAGTCGTTGTTATAATTACAATTTCAAATGTCTTCAATTTCACATTTTTTAATAAATTTCAATAGTATTGATTCGTTCTTTGGGTCATTATTTAGCACAGTCTGTATGTTGTTACTTAAGCCTATTTCTTCTCTAATATTTTCAAATTTCATACAGTTGAGTAGGAGATGTTTGACCGTGAGTTCCACGTTACACGTTTCGCAGTTTGACAAGCTAATATGGTCAAATAGGTGCTTCTTCGTCATCAAGATATGACCGATACGAAGTCGAGTGAGAAGACGTTGATCGCATCTATCAGTTCGGTCATTCCATTTTTCGATAGCCGGTGAACTTCCACTAGACCTGCGAATTGCCGAAATATTCGTCCGCAAATACGTCCGACTGGCCGAGAAGCCAAACCATGCCTTCCCACACTATCACGAAGCTGCAAACACTATCTTCTTGGAGTTTACTGGACACTCCATCCCCCACATAACCGAACTTCAGCGAGTAGGACGCCGCTCGTGGAACTATGCTCGCATTAGAGTGGACTGGTCCATCAAAAATGTTTTCAAAAAAGGTCAAAACGTAAGTTTAGCGAAAAGCTTTACCAAAGAACTCCTCAATGAAAAGTACCAAACACACGCGAAGATATTCTCGGATGGTTCTAAAGCCCAGAATGGGGTCGGAATTGGGGTAGTAGGAAACAGACTATTGGTCGAAAGGAGCTTACAACATCAATGTAGTGTATATACAGCAGAAGCAGCAGCCCTAGTAGCGGCAGTGCGATATGCCCCTAAAACGCATACCGTCATCCTGACAGATTCAGCAAGTTGCGTAGCAGCAATCGAAAAAGGAGAATCCGACCATCCTTTCATCCAAGAATTTGAACAAATGGCAGCAAAGAAAAACGTAGTAGTCTGTTGGATACCGGGTCACTCCGGAGTCTTAGGCAATGAGGAAGCGGATCAAGCAGCAGAACGAGGTCGAAATGCGAGGCCACTCTATAGATCGGTACCGGCAAGTGATGTGATACGATGGATGAAAGGACTATTTCGAGGCAAATTTCAAGTCAAGTGGGATTCACATCGTCCAACATTCTATCTACTGCCTAATGCCTTTCCGAGAAAAGTCTATTTTTGCTTCTTTGAAAAATGTCAAAGGCATCTACTAATCTCGAAAATTTGTATTTAGATACAATTATTCGAAGCTTTTTCCCTATAGTTTTTTTTCGCATAGCTGTTTTTTTTTTTCATAACTTTTAAAAACAAGAACAACAACAGTGCTTTAATGATTAGATGCTGCTTGTCGACCAAAATTCTTGTTTTATAAAATGTGGGAAAATACTTATCCGTCAGAATTTTTGTATCAATCTTCCTATGAAATTACCAGCAAAAAATAAATTTCCATTCCTATTTATAAAGGAAAACGAAACCCAAAGGTGTGCATAAGTGATGCTAAAATTATGTCATTAAAAAATCAAGAATTTTCTAACTATGAAGTGTTATTTGAACACCTGCTTTAGAAAGATGTTGATAAATCTACGGCCTTCCATAAGGGTCATGTTTTGGAATTGACAGTATGAAAAGTAAAAAATATAGAGATGCAAGTAAGCAAGAATCGATTGAACCATACACGACCTTTTACTTAAGGCAGAAGCATTATCCAAATCCAAACATCAGTACATTGAAAAATTACATAAGTTATCAAATCTTTTGAACCACCATGTATGCGGTCGTTTGATGAAATATGCTCGGAAATATGCCTGTATAATATATTTTTGGTAAATGATCAATATAATAAGTAAGAAAACTGCTGTCTCTATGAATCTACTTTTAATTTTAAATTAGAGATTTAGAGATATAATAATAGAGACATTTTTTTCTTTACTGTTATTGATACTTATTTAAGAACAAAAATATATTCATGTTACTATAAATGATAAAACCTAAAAGTTGGTTTAACCGAGGGCGCGAGGTTTTTAGCTAGCTAAAATGATAGGTTTCACCAAAAATTCCATTCCGCACATTAATCTCTGCTAATATAACATAAAAATATCACTTTGCATATAAACATTTACCATTTGTTATTTTAGATTCATGTTTTCAACTTTCTGATTAATGACATTCAATTTAAGTGACATTGTGACCAGATTTGTTTTATTTTCGTATTAAATACATAACAAAGTTTCATGACAACAAATAAAATGTTGACAAGTAGAAGTCAGTAAATAGTTACAAAGTGGCAATCAAGACCAGAATGTTTCAGTTACTGTAACATGCAAATGTTACGGATGGATTACAGTGCAACTTAATGTGAGACCGTATATATATATATATATATATATATATATATATATATAGTTAGTTATTGCCGATTTCACCAATTTGAAGAGTTATGTGTAGATTGTGATTTGCCCGCTTCTTTATCTCACACCGCGGGAATCGATTTAGTGTACACGCTTACATGTGACTAACGAGTAATGGGTTATAATTAGGTAAATTTCAGTAACAAAAATCGATCAACCCGAAATGAGAGTGAGTGTGAGATAAAGAAGCGGGCAAATCACAATCTACACATAACTCTTCAAATTGGTGAAATCGGCAATACATGCTTGGCAGTAAGTTTTTCCTTAACATATTCCAGATGACTTTCAGCAATCCTGTATACAATTGCAGATTTGCACTTCAGATCCTTCTGAAGCCACTCTTCGCGCTTTGCAATCTTCCTCTTTCTCAGTATCGGTTTCCAAAATTCTTGCAAAAGGTTAATCGTTAATCGATCATTCCATGCAATCTACACAAACTCTCCGCTCTTCTAACAAAATCTTCATCCGAAACATTTAATTATCAATATTGATTCCATTCCATGCATGGGTTCGAGTCCCATCGAAGGGAAAGTGGTTACCTCCAATACATTTTCCAAATCAATATCTTCCACATAATGTACATATTCACATATGAGTTTTCACAACATTTTAAATTAATGTCTTAATAAATGTTCTTTGATAAGGGTATCTTACAGCCATCTGAAATATGGTCTTTATCCCCATTATTATTTATTTATTCAGACTAAGGCCGAAGTGGCCTGTGCGGTATATAAGAGTCTTCTCCATTCGGCTCGGTCCATGGCTACACGTCGCCAACCACGCAGTCTACGGAGGGTCCGCAAGTCATCTTCCACCTGATCGATCCACCTTGCCCGCTGCGCACCTCGCCTTCTTGTGCCCGTCGGATCGTTGTCGAGAACCATTTTCACCGGGTTACTGTCCGACATTCTGGCTACGTGCCCGGCCCATCGCAGTCGTCCGATTTTCGCGGTGTGAACGATGGATGGTTCTCCCAACAGCTGATGCAATTCGTGGTTCATTCGCCTCCTCCACGTACCGTCCGCCATCTGCACCCCACCATAGATGGTACGCAGCACTTTCCTTTCGAAAACTCCAAGTGCGCGTTAGTCCTCCACGAGCATCGTCCAGGTCTCGTGTCCGTAAAGGACTACTGGTCTAATTAGCGTTTTGTAGATTGTCAGTTTGGTACGGCGGCGAACTCTATTCGATCGGAGCGTCTTGCGGAGTCCAAAGTACGTACGATTTCCAGCCACTATGCGTCTCCGAATTTCTCTGCTGGTGTCATTTTCGGCAGTCACCAGAGAGCCCAAGTACACAAATTCTTCTACCACCTCGATTTCGTCACCACCGATGCAAACTCGCGGTGGGTGGCTCACATTGTCTTCTCTTGAACCTCTGCCTATCATGTACTTCGTCTTCGACGTGTTGATGACTAGTCCGATCCGCTTAGCTTCCCTCTTCAGTCTGACGTAGGCTTCCTCCATCTTCTCAAAGTTACGTGCCATAATATCTATGTCGTCGGCGAAACCAAATAGCTGGACGGACTTATTGAAAATTGTACCACTCGTGTTAATTCCTGCTCTTCGTATTACCACTTCCAAAGCGATGTTGAATAGCAAACACGAAAGACCATCACCTTGCCGTAACCCTCTGCGGGTTTCGAAGGGACTCGAGAATGCCCCTGAAACTCGAACTACGCACATCACCCGATCCATCGTCGCTTTGATCAACCGTGTCAGTTTATCCGGAAAACCGTGTTCGTGCATTAGCTGCCATAGCTGGTCCCGATCGATTGTATCATATGCGGCTTTGAAGTCGATGAATAGATGATGTGTGGGCACGTTGTATTCGCGGCATTTCTGCAGTACTTGGCGAATGGCGAACACCTGGTCCGTGGTGGAGAGTTCGCCCATAAAACCCGCCTGGTACTGCCCCACGAACTCCCTTGCAGTTGGTGCTAGTCGACGGCATAAAATTTGGGAGAGTACCTTGTAGGCGGCGTTCAGCAATGTGATTGCGCGATCGTTGCTACAATCCAGTTGATCGCCCTATTTGTAGATGGGACACACGACACCTGCCATCCACTCCTGCGGCAAAAGTTCCTCCTCCCAAATCTTGGTAATGACCCAGTGCAGCGCTCTAGCCAGTGCCTCACCACCGTGTTTAAATAGCTCTCCTGGTAGTTGGTCAACCCCAGGGGCTTTGTTGTTCTTCAGCCGGCCAATCTCCTCCTGGATTTCCTGGAGATCCGGAGCCGGTAGAATTATGTCCTGCGCGCGTTCTCCCAGGTCCATCACCATACCGCCATCTTCGTCTGCCACATCGCCATTCAGGTGCTCTTCGTAGTGCTGCCGCCACCTTTGGATCACCTCACGCTCGTTCGTAAGAAGGTTCCCGTTTATGTCCTTACACATATCAGGCTGTAACACGTGGCCCTTACGTGAACGGTTTAACTTCTCATAGAACTTTCGTGTGTTATTAGCGCGGTACAGTTGCTCCGTTTCTTCACGGTCTCGATCTTCCTGCTGGCGCTTTTTCCTCCGGAAAATCGAGTTTTGTCTGTTCCGCGCCTGTTTATATCGTGCCTCGTTCGCCCTCGTGCGGTGTTGCAGCAATCTCGCCCATGCTGCATTCTTCTCTTCCACTAACTGCTCACATTCGCTGTCATACCAGTCGTTTCTTTGATCCGAAGGCACTGTGCTTATTGCAGCAGTTGCAGTGGTACCAATGGCGGAACGAATATCTCTCCAGCCATCTTCAAGAGACGCTGCGCCTAGCTGCTCTTCCGTTGGGAGTGCCACTTCCAGCTGCTGCGCGTATTCTTGGGCTAGTCTACCGTCTTGTAGCCGCCCAATGTTAAGCCGCGTGTTGTACACCGTCGAGAGTTTTGAGCGCAGGCATACTGCAACGAGGTAGTGGTCGGATTCAATATTCGCACTGCGGTAAGTGCGGACATTCGTGATGTCGGAGAAGAATTTACCGTCGATTAGAACGTGATCGATTTGGTTTTCCGTTTCTTGGTTAGGTGATCTCCATGTGGCCTTGTGGATATTTTTGCGGGGAAAGAAGGTGCTTCGGACTACCATTCCGCGGGAGGCTGCGAAGTTTATGCATCGTTGGCCGTTGTCATTCGATACGGTGTGCAGACTATCCGGTCCGATGACCGGTCTATACATTTCCTCCCTTCCTACCTGTGCGTTCATGTCACCGATGACGATTTTAACGTCCCGCAGTGGGCATCCATCGTATGTCTGCTCCAGCTGTGCGTAGAACGCTTCTTTCTCGTCGTCGGGTCTCCCTTCGTGTGGGCAGTGCACGTTGATGATGCTATAGTTGAAGAAACGGCCTTTAATCCTCAGCTTGCACATCCTTGCGTTGATTGGCTGCCACCCAATCACGCGTTGGCGCATCTTACCCAGCACTATGAAGCCGGTTCCCAGCTCGTTGGTGGTGCCACAGCTTTGGTAGAAGGTAGCCGCTCGATGCCCGCTTTTCCACACTTTCTGTCCTGTCCAGCAAATCTCCTGCAGCGCCACGACGTCGAAGTTGCGGGGATGTAATTCATCGTAGATCATCCTGTCGCAACCTGCGAAACCTAGCGACTTGCAATTCCATGTTCCAAGCTTCCAATCGTGATCCTGTATTCGTCGCCTAGGTTTTTGCCGATTATATCGAGTCGCATTATCTCTTATATTGTTCGTAATGATTGGTTTTCTAGGCGGCTTATTGGGCCTGCGCAAACCTCCTGTCTCGTCGGAGGGTCGTCGTGTCAGGGCTGTTTAGCGTCCCACCTAACACCAGGACTTGGGCTTGTGCGCTTTGAGCGGCACACGGTCGCTTTGGTGGGGCCTACTTGCGGATACATGCAGCTTTTTATAGAGGTTTAACAGGGCCCACTGTCAAACCCCACCACATCCTAGGCAAGCCCCACAACTCGCAGATGGCCTGGGGAGGGATCGTCAAGCCCTTGGACATAGTCCCTGCTGCCCGTCTTTATCCCCATGTAATACCTAAAATCGATTCTATAACATTCCCCAGAAAACCATACCCCAGAAAACCATTCCCCAGAAAACCACTCCCCAGAATGCACCATTCCCCAGAAAACCATTTCCCAGAATGAAACATTCCCCCGAAAACCATTCCCCAGAATGCACCATATCCCAGAATTTTTTTTTCATACCTTTAAAAAGCAGTGAAAAAAAGATTTTTTTTAACGGGTGGCAACTAAAAAACCGGAATGAAAGAATGGCTCGGGAAAAAACACTCATTTGCCTTTTCCGAGCAAATGCGTATTTTAAAAGAAGGAATCATCTATTCTTCTTCTTCTTATTGGCATTACATCCCCACACTGGGACAAAGCCGCCTCGCAGTGTTCATTAAGCACTTCCACAGTTATTAACCCGTTTCGGCCCGGGCTACGATTTCAAATTGTAAAATCCACCGTTCTCTTGTTTTTCGACCGATTTAGCATTAAGCACTTCCACAGTTATTAACTGCGAGGTTTCTAAGCCAGGCTACCATTTTTGCATTTGTATATCATGAGGCTAGCACGATGATACTTTTATGCCCAGGGAAGTTGAGACAATTTCCAATCCGAAAATTGCCTAGACCGGCACCGGGAATCGAACCCAGCCACCCTCAGCATGGTCTTGCTTTGTAGCCGCGCGTCTTACCGCACGGCTAAGGAGGGCCCCTCCCTATTCGTAAACCTTATTTCGGGCAAAGTCGTGCTTTTCAAGAAGGAATTATTTACTCATTTTTCTATTCGTGGGCCTTATTTTGGACAAACGCGTGCGTTGCCCTATTCAGGGAAAATGCGCGCTTTAAAAGAAGGAATCATCGACTTAATTGCCTTATTCCGGGCAAATGCGTGGATCCCTATTGGTTCCCTCAATCAAGGCGTGTTTTTTGTTTTGTGGTGAAGCCAGAATAGACGTGACCACGCGATGCGACGTGACACGACAGTGCAGTTTGACATTTCATTGATAAAAATGTTATTCCTTTGCGTGAGCCGCGTCACGTCGCGTTTACTCTGGCGGGCACCTTATGGTCATTATGTCAAAAGGCACATTGTATTTGAAACTAATAGCTTCCAACAATTACCACAGTGGTCCTTACACATCCAACTCATCTCAATAAATAATTTTTGTATGGTCTTGCGATGATGTTTGTAAGAAAACAAAAAAATTAAATCATTTTCATCTATATATTCTGTTTTCTGAGGAATGGTTTTCTGGGGAACGGTACATTCTGGGAATTGGTTTTCTGGGGAATGGTACATTCTGGCGGTTGGTTGACTGGGGAATGGTACATTCTGGGGAATGGAATTCTGGGGTATGGTTTTCTGGGGAACGGTTTTCTGGGGAATAGTATAGAACCCCTAAAATCATGTGTTGAAAGTCACTTCTTATAGTACTTATCACCTTGAACAGGTAAATATTAAACGGTTGGTATATCACAATAGATCTAAAGAATGGTCGCGGGTGGCTTAATCCCCGGAAATAGGCAATTAACTTTGATAAGAAAATTATTTTGAGCTTTTTAGTGGAACTTAATTGTATCTTGACAGATACGTATTTCGACCTCAACAGTAAGGCCGTCTTCAGTGTCTTGTACTTGACTCGACTTGAAGAAAATGATCGCAGCTTACACTATTTATACTATGCGTAGGTATAATAATTTATCTAGGTACTTATCTAGTTACATTTACTACGGTGCTTACTTCTACTTGCTTGTTGCGCTTAATGCTTAGGTATAAACTTGAAGAGCCAGGAGCTACCATTTCCTTGATCTTTATTCAACAAGCGCGTTTGTACCTGTCGGTAGATTTCCAAGCTCTCAGCAACATCAAGTTTCCACGGAGAAGAGACATTTCTTAAAATTTTAATGTTTGATGTCGTAATTGAATGATTTTCCTGATATACATGTTCAGCTACCTTAGACCTAAACTCATAATTTAATCCCTTATCAGTTTCCCTCTTAGCCTTACTTACTTGTGCAATATGTTCTTTGAACCTTACATCTAACGATCTTTTTGTTTGACCTACATATACTTTATCACACTGTATCTGTCAAGATACAATTAAGTGGTGGAATTCAATGGGATTGTATTAACTCGTTTTATGACAAGTGAATTAACTTTGATTGAACTGAACTCGACACTGTTTTTTCATAAGGTAGAAAGTCACAAACGTAAACAATGACTTTTTTCGTAAATTTCGTGCACTGCTAGCGGTAGTATCCACTTCCATCCCACAGAAGGCGCGGTGCTTTTTCAGTTTTCGATGGTAGTTGACTAGAAGCAGCCTTGATTTCTAAGGAAAACTTCAAATTGTGTTGTAACGCAAGATCAGTATCTGGGCCACATAAGCTGATAAACTCAGAGTGATAATCAAACACGTGTATAGTGGCTTGTGGTTTAATCTGGGTTTTATTTTATAACTAACGTCATATTAATCATTGGCTACTATGATCTTCAATTGTTTCCAACAGTAGTACCAAAAAAAAAGTTTCCGGGAAAGTTCAGGCTGTAGGATAATGTCGTGTGGCCATTCGGCAAAATCCGATGCAGTGTAGTTTGGCAACTATCATAGCATTCTATATTGTAAGAAACACACATATTCGCACATCTCCTCATCCCAACTTACCTCAAATAACAAATTAGTTTATGGTACCTCCGACTAAGTAGATTCAACAAAAGATTCTTGAGACAATTTTACTGTTGAGGATTAAAACTCTGAGAGGAACTGATAAAATTGGCCCTCTTCTTATAACAAAAGAAAATATTCTGAATAATTTACTGTTTATCTTCAAATTTGCCTTCTTTTTGTTTCTATTAGGTATAAAAAGAGTAGATACCATAAGATGTGAATTTCTTAAAAACCAAACTAAACATATATCGGTTGGTACCTACCCACAGTTTAACAGTGGAAGTAACAATTAAAATGTGTAATCTAATGTTGTATGTTTCACTAAGTCGCTTGTGACAAATTACAGTTTCGATTTGTTCTATTAGGGTCGGTGTACCGGTAATCGTGGTATTAGTGACAGGTCCAAATTGATTAATTTATAACAATTGATAGGAATATATTTCCTGTTATGTAAATATATTGGCAGAAAGCTGTTCTCATCTACTTTTCAGGAAAAATATTGTTGATACTTCAAAATATTTTCTTTTGAAAAACGCTTCCTCTATTTTCTGGTACATGGACAAGTAATAGTGGTACTAGCTAACCTCTGTTCCTATAATAGTGAATCCCACTGGTTTCTTAAAGATTCACTGTTACAGGAACGGGAGGTGCAAGGGAGCCAAAAAGTTAAGGAAAAATGATGTTTTTAGATGTTTTCCCGGAAAATTTGTAAACTTTTTCGCACACATTCACTTTTTTAAGCAAGCGCTATGCTATGAAGTAATTTGTTAAAATCAAAATGCACTTAATCCAGCGAAAATCGAGTTTTCATTATTATTGGTACACCACTATTACTGGCACAGCCACCCTATTGGCAGGGTATTCTATGATTGTATTCTATAGGTAAATTGTGCAAAACTTGTCTGAATAGGACTGGACTATTTAGAATCTATTATACTTTCTGACAATAGTAGAAGTACTTACCGTGAGCTTCGCAAAAATGGCACAACGCAATAATCGCGTTCATACTTTTCTAATTTTAGATATCATCCACAGAAACTTGGTGAATTATAACACCTTACAAATATCACGTTCTAATATGAAGAGAGTATTGGCGAACGCACATTACCTAAAAAATATAAAATAATTAAACTGTAGGTAAATTTTTTATCAAATTAATATCTACACGAGGATCGGTAAGTACCTACCTTCATACTGATGATATATAGAACAGCTGTGATTATTTTTGTTATTTTCTCGTCTTTCTTATATGCTTGTCGGCTGTCATTTTTCTCTTCGATTTCTTTCCATCTGACTGTTCGCTTTTTCGAATTCTGTCATCAGGTGAATTTCGGCTGATTCCGCTGATTTTTATCAGAAGTTTTGTTTTGGTAACTATAGTTAAATCGAATAAAATAATATGCCCTTTTAGAACGGAGAACCGGTACAATAAATCAAGGCCAGCAATGGATAGAGCATCGGATTTTCAACACTACTATCTGGAGTTATCGTCGGAACCTGTTCGGTTCGATGCTGTGAGTCAATTGACTAATGTGTTCTTCGATGACGCCAAGCAGCAGGTAATTGTTTTGTAACATCTAACTTTGCAAAAAAAATATCCTACGCATTCTCCCCCTAGGTGTTTGCCGTACGTTCCGGAGGTGCCACTGGGATTGTAGTGAAGAGTGCCAACGATGTGCAGAATATATCCTTCTGCATGGAAGACCGTGGCACAATTCGTTCGATCAAGTTTGCACCCGATAACCAAGTTCTAGCAGTTCAACGAAACGAGATAGCCGTGGAATTCGTGCCGTTCAACGCGAATAATCAACCAAACGTGACAGATATGCTGGTCCACCAGGGGAAAAATACCATTTACGGGTTTGTGTGGGTTCACGATCGCCAGGTAGCACTAATCTCCAACGCGGGAGTGGAGATCTTCCAGATAAATCTGGAGAAGCGAACTCTGAAATCGGTCAAGTCTCTGAACTCATCGGTCAGTTGGTTCAGCTTCTGTCCGCCGTCAAACTTTGCGTTGCTATCGTCGAACAATGGGTCGATCTTGACACCGGTTCTACTGAAGCCATCGACCATCACGAAACTACCCCGGCTGGAATTAGGTGCTGGCCAGAGCTGTTCTGGGCGAGACGTCACCTTGGCGCAACTTTACGGAACCAATGCTATCATGATACTGAAGCAGCTGCAGAATCGTCAGTTTGAAGTCGTTATATACCTATTGAATGGTCCTGGTCTGGCACCGAAGAAATCCCACATACTTCGATTGGGACAAAACGGTCGCTTCGCTATGAACATTGTCGACGATGTGGTGGTAGTGCATCATCAAGCTACGGCCACTTCGATGCTGTTCGACATTGCCCTCGGCGGAGGAGAGATGGACGCCAACTCTGGTGCGGTTATCCATCAGCCGATAATTCCAGCCAAACCAATCAAACCTTTTGCCTTGGAAGTGCCGAGCATATCGCTCGACGGAAAGACGGTTAATTGTGATCTTTGTAAGTTTTTTTGATTCTTTGGTTATTCACTTCCTCGTATTATATTATTATTGCAATTTATTTGTATTTCCTATTATTCTTTCGTAATTGAGATGTTTTTCTTCATCTTGAAACGACTACGTGCTACGCAAATCGTAATGAAAACGAATGAAATACAATAACATCATTTCAGATTCCCAACACTGGGTCCTATTTCAACCGAACATTGTAATCGATGCCAAGTTGGGCTGCCTGTGGTACGTGTTGTTGAAGCTCAATTCGCTCTGCACGCTTATCACCGACCGAATCCGTCTGGTAGAATTTCTTCTGCAACGAAGCGACGGCAAGTCTGCTCTGCTGAACGTACTCAAAGAGATGATGGGTACCAACTACAGCGGAACCATGCTGCCAGTCATCGAGACTGTGTTCAATAAGTTGAACGCATTGTACAAAAGCGTACTGGACAACGAGCTGCAAAGTCAAATGGCCCTTATGGCACTCTCCAGCAAGTCTCAGTCGCAGAAGCACGTCGTCACTCCACGAGTGCTCATCGACCAAGCTGACATGTACACGGCTGTCTTTTCCTGCATTACAGAAGCAGAGCAACTTGGTAAAATTTTGCTGCTCTATTTGCATTCTCTTGCCCGGCACGGAATCGCCCCCAGCCACGAGCTCAGCAAACAGATCGTAATAGACTTGGTCAACAACAAGCAGTTCGACACACTGCAAAATTTGCTAAAGTATTCCGCCTTGAACGAGTCGAAACCGTTGGCATGCTTTCTGTTGTCGTTGTCCAACAAGCATCCATCGATATCGCAAATGGCGCTCGATATGCTGGCCCGCTTGAACGCCAACGAAATCATTCTGGAAGTTCTGCTCGAGCGGGGTCAGGTCATCGAAGCACTTCGTATTGCAAAGCAGATGCCGGGCGCGGACTCGTTGCCGGCAAGGAAATACCTTGAGGCGGCCTTCAAAACCAAAGACCCGCTGGTATTTCATTCGGTGTATAGTTTCTTCCAGGCGAAGAACATAAGAGTGCGGGGATCTCCGGACTTCCTGAAACGTAAGATTATTTCAATTGATTGATCGAACACAGAGTGAGTTAAGTTGTAATTGTATTTCCAGATGAACAATGCGGAGAATATGTGCAACATTATCAGACGTTAATCAGCACGCAATGCCTATAGAGCCGATCAAATAGGTAATTTATTGTATTTCATCATCTAAAATGTGATTTATTTAACTGATTATTATATAGTATATAGTAAGCTAATAGTAAAATATGACCACTGACGTTATTATTCACTTCGAAATGCCATATAAGTAAATGTTATCGTAATGTTAGTCTGCATTACTCGTTACAATTTTTTAAAAGGCTTAAACGTCAGAGTACGGTAATTTGGTATCAAGTTGAATTAACATTCGATTACCTACGTATTTATAATACTTGCCACCACGGCCATTCAAGCATTCATTGTACATATGACTAATATGGGGTGAACGTGAATTGTTATAGAATTTAAAAAGAAATCGAATGTTAAGACCAAGTGCCACTGGATGACTCCAAACGGGCCAGTGTAATGTGGGGTAATGCGGGTTTCATGAGCATGAGCATGAGCATTATGACCACACAATTCGTAGTTGCTACTCCGTGATTGTCTAGAAGTTACAGAGAACACAATAAATGGGGCTTGCAGAGTAGCCACTGAAATTTGATTTTCAAATTCTTGCAACATTCGTCCATAATTTTCCATAGCTCTACGCTGTCTACACTGTCGTATGCCGTCTTGAAATCAATGAATAGATGGTGCGTTGGAACCTGGTATTCACGGCATTTTTGAAGAATTTGTCGTACAGTAAAGATCTGGTCCGTTGTCGAGCGGCCGTCAACGAAGCCGGCTTGATAACTTTGATTCACTAATGGTGACAGACGACGGAAGATGATCTGGGATATCACTTTGTAGGCGGCATTAGGGATGGTGATCGCTCGAAAGTTCTCACACTCCAGCTTGTAGTGTTTCTTGTAGATGGGGCATATAACCCCTTCCTTCCACTCCTCCGGCTGTTCAGTTTCCCAGATTCTGACTATCAGTTTGTGCAGTCAAGTGCTTAGCTTTTCCGGGCCCATCTTGATGAGCACAGCTCCGATACCATTCTAACCAGCTGCTTTATTGGTCTTTAGCTGTTGGATGGCATCCTTAACTTCCCTCAAGGTGGGGGCTCATGGCTTCTATCGTCCGCAGAATTGACGTAGTTATCGCCTCCGCTGCCTTGACTTTCACTGCCTGTACTCTCAGCGCCATTCAAATGTTCCTCGTAGTGCTGCTTCCACCTTTCGATCACCACATGTTCGTCCGTCAAGAAGCTTCCATCCTTATCTCTGCACATTTCAGCTCGCGGCACGAAGCCTTTGCGGGATGCGTTGAGCTTCTGATAGAACTTGCGTATTTCTTGAGAACGGCATAGCTGTTCCATCCCCTCGCACTCCGCTTCTTCCAGGCGGCGTTTCTTCCACGTTCCACCGAGTACCTTGCTGCAGCGCGACCGCCCGCGCTCCGTGCTTCTCCTCCAGAATCTGTCTGCACTCTTCGTCGAACCAATCGTTCCGTCGACTTCGTCTCATATACCCGACGTTGTTCTCCGCTGCGTAGTTAATAACTGCGTAGTTAATAATCTGTATTTCAGCAGTCCTCAAGAGGGGACCCATCGAGCTCACCCTCTCCCGGCAACGCTGCCTCAAGATGCTGCGCGTATGCAGTGGTGACATCATGTTGCTTCAGTAGCTCTAGGTCGTACCGCGGCGGTCGTCGGTACCGAACATTGTGGTCAGAGTCGATGTTAGCGCCACGATATGTCCTGACGTCGATAATATCGGAGAAGTGCCGTCCATCAATCAGAACGTGGTCGATTTGTGATTCTGTCTGCAGTGGTGATCTCCAGGTGTACCGATACGGGAGGCTGTGTTGGAAGTAGATGCTGCGAATGGCCATATTCTTGGAGGCGGCGAAATCAATTAGTCGTAGGCCGTTTTCGTTCGTCAGCCGGTGAGCGCTGAACTTTCCAATAGTCGGTCTAAACTCTCCTCTTGGCCAATCTGAGCGTTCAAATCTCCTATGATGATTTTGACGTCGTGGCTTGGGCAGCTGTCGTACTCACGTTCCAGCTGCGCGTAGAATGCATCCTTATCATCATCAGTGCTTCCGGAGTGTGGGCTATGAACGTTGATTATCCTGAAGTTGAAGAACCGGCCTTTGATCATCAACCTGCACATTTTCTCGTTGATCGGCCACCACCCGATCACGCGCCTTTGCATATCGCCCATCACTATAAAAGCTGATTCCAGCTCGTGTGTGTTACCGCAGCTCTGGTAGATGGTATGTTTACCTCTAAACTTTCTAACCATTGATCCCTTCCAACAAACCTCCTGCAGCGCTGCGATGCCGAATCCACGGTCTTTGAGCACATCGGTGAGTATGCGTGTGCTCCCGATGAAGTTGAGAGATTTGCAGTTCCACGAACCGAGTTTCCAATCGCTAGTCCCTTTTCGTCGCAGTGGTCTTCGCCGATGGTTCCGATCCGTACTCTCTTGTTGATTGTTCGTTGCGTATGTTTTTTTAAAGGCTGGCTTGCAGGGCCTGACACCAAATCTCATGAATTCCCGGTGGACAATGGTGCGCAGTTTCACTTAGAGTCCCTTGCTGGCACTCGGACGATGATCAGCCGCCCCTAACATGGATAACAGAAGCTGTTGTGAGCCGATCCAGACATGGAGAACAGACGCTCAGTAAGATTCGCACTTCCAGAGAGGAGCAAACCCCGCTTCCCTGTCAGCATAGGACCATAGTTCCCACCGGGGTTGGTTACCCGATCTTCCCTAGGGTTGCTCGTATCCCGGTCAGCACCACGAGGAGGTAGGGATAGGAGTTCCTGGGTAAGAGGCTAAGGACCGCGAGATGGAGTCTATTTTATTCCTTCAGGTACGCGAAGTTCCAATGGTACGCTTTAACCAGCATTTGCCGTGCCATGCGGTTGCTCAAACTTTATGAAAACACATAAGGAGCTTTTGTTTATTTCCAATATTGAATGTGATGATTATGAAACGATTTTTTTTTGTCGTTCTTTCAAAGTTTAAAGAGCCTCCCAATTGCAGTCGTGGTGTTCCCGAAAAGGCAACCGATGATAAGCAAGCTAGTGCGTATCTTTGCTTCGTTGTTGGTGCCAAGATAACTGCTGCTGCAGGCCGCAGCTAGCTGTAAAATTCCCATGCAAGGTGCTAAAAAGTTTCTAATCACAACTCGAATCTTCGAAATAATAAAAATATGAAAATGAAAACCGAAGTACTAAGTAGGCTGCGACGATAGGAGTTTTGTATAGGAACGGTAGGTAGCAAAGTAAGCGAAAAAACGTCGTGTGCGTATCGAAAACCATCGGGTAACGAAGCACAGTGTGACGTACGTCACGTAACGATTTAAAAGGCCAAAAAACGAATATTAAAGGGCTTCAGGCATTGCTACTTAAATCGATCATCCATTCTGCGACAACCCGGCGCATGTGCGGTGTGATGTCCTTCTATACGGTGGAGAAGTAGCTGGTGTGCCGGACATAAGGTTTATCGGATTTCAGTAGATTTTCTAAACAACGATCGTAGGATCCTTCACCGCCGTGTTGAGGCGAAATTCCATCGGGGTCTGCTGGGTCGCGGTGTTGCTGCTGCCACTACTGTTAAACGGATCACCATATGCTTCACATATGCCTTTTTCGGTAATCCCGACAGACTGTTCGATAGACACACTTTTCTGCTTCCAAATTCTTCTTCGACAGTCCTTGTTTCCTATTGGAATCAATGCGGGTTAAAGATCACCTAACGGTGCTTGTTGACCTTCACACAATACACTTTTACTGCATACAACAATGAGCGAACCCAACTACACAAAAATGCTCACAAAAACCCTTTGTAACTGTTTATCACTCATAAGGCTATTGCCAAACACGTCAAGGTGATCTATCCCGAACAGGCAATGGTAAATCACTCAGAACACAATCCCCCCTCATAAATTCTGAGTTCTATTGTTCTATCGCACAACCCTTCAAATCGCTCACCGCAATTGCAAGCGCTGCGAGCTGAATGCACCACCTTCGCAAGCATGAACGTACGTCACACGCACGCACGCACGGCAGTTATTAATCCGCACAGACCAACAACCTCTCCTATATGTGTCTATGTTCTGTACACTGGCGGAGACAGAGGTGGGGCACCACACGATGCAATCACACCATTGTTCTCATAGGCTATTGTTCTTGCGCTAAGTGGTGCCCCACCAAATAACAATAGCTGGCGCCGCTGTACAACTGCTACCCACCGTATTCCACACCAAACACGTCCGCAGCGTGAGAAGTCTGACGCGAAAATGTTTAAAAATGCGATCGCCCGGCGTACGCGCAGCAAGGCTCTCTACACAGCAGCTACGACGACTTTGCGCGAGAAGGCAGAACTCCGGTTTCGTCGGTTTTCCTAAAACCAAACCCCACTGTCCCAAAAATCAACGCCAACGATAGCAGTAGAATTCACTCACTCTACACACGGCGGCGGCATTATAAATCGTGTTCAGAATACACTCCTTCCTGAAAGGAGGAATAATATGTCACATGAAGAAGCACCGAAAAAGAGCATCATAGCGTTGCTGCGCGAACCCCCGTAGATCGCGTGGCAAACAAGAGCGAAGACCTAAAGGAATCGCACCACAATACAACCTGATGGGCGTCGCGGCGTAATGAGCTACAGAAAACGCAGTACAAACGCGTTGCACGATGGACTCAAAGAGCAAATAGCGCCCCCAAACACTATGGGCCACGAATGGGTCAAATGATGACAAAATCTGACTAAAATGCAGACGGTCAAATTTGTTTTAGAACGCGAAAACTTTAACACAAACAAAAAAATGAAAAGACAATTGTACGAATTTTTACACCAAACCACTGGCGGAGCTAAGCTAGACGAGCTCGGTGATCTAGTGGCTATCGCTTCTGCCTTATAAGCAGGAGGTCGTGGGTTCAATTCCAGACTCGTCCCTTTCCTACTTTGTATTTCTATCTTAGTTCTCTCTGTGTTTCACGTTATACCACAGTTCACAGATATTTAGGCTAGAACAAATTTTATTGAAAATCCTGTGTAAACTTTTGAATTGATATACGTTGGCCCACTACTGCCATCTACTCAACTGATTGCGGCAGTACACCGTCGTTACCGTCGTACACCGTTAACAACCGTCGAACGCAGCCCCAGGAGCACTAGGGCCATAACACCAATTGTAATGGAACTAAGCATGTGGCTGCTCAAACTTCATGAAAACGCATAAGGAGCTCAAAGAACTCGGTTTGAAAGTTAAAGTTTACTAAATGTAAATAAGTTTAATGACATTGCTGAAAGGAACTCCATAACTCAATCATAGAACATTGTGTAACAAACTGTACCCGATAAGCTAACAATAAAATGAAATGAAATGAAATGAAATGAAATTGAAATTGACCATCTATGACTTTTGAGCCAGTTCAACAGTGTTTTAATGGAAGACATTATGCTTATACTGCCCATGATCGCATATTTGTAACATTTGCATTTTAGTTGATTTTGTAAATTATTTGTCAATCTTTCCCACAAACTCAATCATTTCCAGCTTACCACAGATAAGCAAGATGGTAAAGCCTATTTTTCTGTCGTGGGATTAGATGCAGTGAATTGAGCCTTCAGAACGATTCACAGGCCTTTTACAAAGTGAACAAAAATGCGAGTGTTACAAATATGCGATCATGGGCAGTATATGCCTGGAGAACTGCTTCAATAGTTATTAACTTGTCATTTTTATGAACCGGGGATTGAATACTTTCTTATATTTAAATATAAAAAAAAACTTCCGACTCAGTTTCTACGATTAAGCCACAGACAAACAGACGTAACAGCTTGAACATTTTTCTGAAAAATCCATCGCTCAACTCCTCTACCACCATCTTGCGAGCATGTTACACGAAACAATGTTTTGTATGACATTGTCACCAGAAGGCGCTGGAGTGAAATGTCAAACTCGAAGAATTACGACGCTAGCGCCTCTAGTTGTGAAACGCGCAATCAAACAAATTCAAACTGATCGTTGAAGTCATGGTCGATGGTAATTTCTCTAGTGTTACGTCTGTTTGTCTGTGATTAAGCATTGGGCAACATGTTCCATGTGAGTCGAAGAAACTGTTTCGGCAGATTTTGAGCGCTCATAATGACAAAATACATCTAAAGAACATAAAAACTTCGTTGGGTAAAAGCTGTTGAGTATTCCTTTCAACCTGCGCCTAATGAGGAAACGTGCATGCAAATTGAAACGGCTTGTGCTAAATAAGTTTTAATCCAAATGAGCTCAAATTTTCAGAGAAAACTCAGAACATGATAAAGAATCAGACGAGCGCTGTGGAACAAAATCGATTTTTTGAACCAGCCTACTATTTAACTAGTTTGTTTTCTGTGCGTCTATTCTTATTTACTATACCGTGCAGATTTGTTTTTCTATAAATACCTGTCATGGGCTTTCTCAATTTAAGAGGAAATCCATCGTATTTTATTATCAATAAATATGTATACAAGTTACCAACCAACCCACCACGTCACATCAAGTTGGCAACGATAAAACACCAAACATCCTACAAACACTATTTGGCCCGAATCATCAAAAAGCATCAACCCCAACAACCACGTGAGCGACCGGCAAACGCATAACAGCCTACAGCACATTTACCTTTTGACGATAAACTGCGGCATCAACAAAATAACATCCGGACAACGACGACAACAGTGATCGACCCTTGGACAGGCTTCGGAAAGTGTAGGTCAGCTAGTTTCAATTGCATAGGTTAGCTCTAAGTAGAATTGAATATAATTATCATTCTTGGTTTAACAGTGATTTAGAGTAGACGTTCTTTTTTTAAAAACTCATGTTCGAATCCCCGTGATTTAACTGGCGCAGTCGGTAGGATCCGCGTCCGAGTTCTTAGTTCGCGAGTGAGTGTGTTCGTCAAAAAAGACATCTTCGAGGGAATATCGAAGACTTGCAGCACATCCCAGAGAAGAAAAGGCCAACGCGGATAATCATAAGGAACCAGAATCTGTCGAAGGAATATCGACATCCCGAGAGAGACCAGCATCGACGGATAATCGGACACGTCCTCTCTACTATCGAAGGAACATCGATAAAAAACTTAGGTAAGTGAATTTTTAATTTTCTTAAAGATACAAGTGTAAGATAAAAGTGATTCAGTGCTTAACAGTGTTCAAATAGTGCGAAAATAGCCCGAAGAAGTAATAATCGCTTTGATATGGCGAGAAATTTGCAAGACCAACAAATTGAGGAGCTGCAACGGCAACTCCAAGAGTTAGCTCAACACGTGTCTAATCGCGACGAAGAGCTAGCGCACGTTCGAGCTCAAGCCGAACAAGCGCTCCACCAACATGCGAATGTGCCCCAGCACCAACCGTTGCTAATATTGGGAGAACAGAGAGCATTTTAAAATCTCTCAAACCCCACAAATTATACGGGATCTTCCCTGTTTCGATGGGGAACCCAGTGAAATTAAACTCATTTATCAGGGCAATCGACAACATAATGCCTTTACTAAATGAAGCGGAGGGAAGTAACGTGCACAATGTGTGGATCCAAGCGGTTCGCACAAAAATTATTGGTGACGCAGACAACATACTCGAGTTGTATGGCACCAATTTAAATTGGAACGAGATGAAACAAAATCTAATTACTCATTATAGCGATCGACGAGACGAAGTGTCTCTAACTCGTGATCTTTTCAAAATTTATCAAACAAACAACGTCGAAGAGTTTTACAGCAAGGTGTCCCACACCATTTCATTACTGATCAATAATTTAAACATTATTGAAAATAATGCAGCAGTTATTGCCTCGAAAAGGAGTTTTATCAACAGATGGGGCTAAAAGTCTTTTTGGCTGGGTTAAAAGAACCCTTAGGTCCAATAATTAGGGCACGCGGACCAGATACAATGAAGGATGCCCTTCGATTGTGTCTGGAGGAACAAAATTATAATTATGCGAAACCAAATTTCAAGCCGTTACCACCAGTCCCAGCCAAACCAACATTTGCTCCGCGCCATCAAACACATACTCATTTCAACTCATCTCAAAGATTTCCACCGTCACCAGGACCACGTCCACAACGACCACCTTATCCCAATAATTACATGCCTCAAAGATTTCCTCCTAGAAATGTTTTTCCACCAGCGATGGCCCCAAGACCATTCCCAAAACCAATTCCAAGGGCCGTCCCGATGGATGTCGACCCCTCTACTATGAGCAAACATGTCAATTACATGAATCGACCCTACCTAATTACAACCAATTTCCCCACGAAATCATTTTTCACCTCAAGCTAACAGATTTCATGTTGAAGAATTAAGAAACATCGAATTAGCCAACCACTACTATCCATATGAACAATATCAGTACCCAGAAGAATATTACCTAGAAACAAATCCATTTTATTCTAACGATGTTAGCAACCATCTCCACAGTGATAATGAACAAGGAAACACCATTGATAACTCTGCTTGTGTAACCAATGAATCATCAGAATCCCTTGCACCCAATGAATCGTCGGAAACCCCTGTTGACGACGTAAATTTTCGAATAACTTCCGACTTAATAGAAGAAAAATAGGAAGCAACAACTTTCTGCCTTATATCGAACTTAAAACAGAATTTGGTAATCTTAAACTCCTCATTGACACGGGAGCCAACAAAAATTATATTGATCCATCATTAGTAGGTACATCATGGATAAAAATGTCAAACCCATCGGTAGTAAAGAGCATCAACGGACATCATAAGATAGACAAATACATAAAATTCTCTCCTTTCAAAGGGAGACTTCCACTAACTTTTCACCTCCACAAATTTCACTCCTTTTTTGACGGACTTATAGGGTATGAATCTTTGGCCGATTTAAAAGCTAATATTATCACCCACTCCAACAAACTACAGTTTCCAAATTGCACTATACCCTTGAAAAAGAAATATCCTGATTCATACACAGTTTGCGTTAATTCCAACGAACAAATAGGTATTACATTGTCCACTGATGTTACAAACGGGGAGTTTTTCATTGACAACGAACTACCTCTGACTGATGAGATAGTTGTACTCCCGGGAATTTACCACGCGAAAAATAACAAAACGACAGTGATAATAGAGAACAAAACGGAGGACATTGCCAAAATAAATCCAAACAGGCTTGTGTTTGGAGAATTGAATAATTTTGATACAAAACCCATTGGGACTAAGTTAGTCAGGAAAAAGACAGAGATACAGTTATCTAATCAACTACGATTAGACCATCTCAATACTGAAGAGCGTGAAAAACTTCTAAAGATTATTCGTAATTTCGAAGATATTTTTTCACAAAGAAGATAAAACTCTTACGTTCACTAATGGCATTAAACACTCTATCAAAACCAAAGATGACGTACCCGTACATTCTAAATCATACCGGTATCCTTTCTGTCACAAAGAAGAGGTACAACGGCAGATCATGAAAATGCTTGAGCAGGGTATTATCAGACATTCAAATAGTCCTTGGTCCAGCCCAGTGTGGGTAGTTCCAAAAAGATGGATGCCTCTGGTCAAAAGAAATGGCGTTTAGTAATCGATTATCGAAAACTGAACGAGAAAACTGTTGAAGACAGATACCCTATTCCTAATATCAACGATATATTAGATAAGCTAGGAAATGTCTCTACTTCACCACCCTCGACTTAGCCTCTGGATTCCATCAAATTGAAGTCCAAAAGAGGACATTGCAAAGACAGCATTCAGTGTCGAACATGGGCATTATGAATTTTTACGTATGCCCTTTGGATTGCGAAACGCTCCATCCACCTTTCAGAGGGTAATGGACAATATACTTAGAGAATACATTGGCAAAATATGTCTAGTTTACATGGACGACATAATTGTGTATTCTACTAGTCTCCAAGAACACTTGGAAAACTTAACAAAGATCTTCACTTGTTTGCAAAAGTATAACATGAAGATTCAATTAGATAAAAGCGAATTCCTACGCAAATAAGTCGCTTTTCTTGGACATGTCGTAACACCAGAGGGTGTTAAACCAAATCCAAGCAAGATTAGTGCAATCAAAACATGGCCCATACCCAAGACCGATAAGGAACTTCGCGGGTTCTTAGGTATTCTAGGTTACTACCGCAAATTTATTCAAGATTTTGCTAAAATTGCAAAACCACTCACCAACTGCCTACGAAAAGGTGAAAAATTAAGCACACTGCTGAGTTTGTTAATGCATTCGAGAGATGCAAAAACATTTTGACTAGTAGTAGTATCTTGCAATACCCAGATTTCAACAAAAATTTCATACTAACAACCGATGCTTCTAACCACGCAATTGGTGCAGTAATCTCCCAAGGTACTATTGGAAATGACAAGCCAATAGCGTTCGCATCACGAACCCTAACAAAGTCAGAAGAAAACTATTCCACCATCGAAAAAGAGTTATTGGCTATTCGATGGGGATGCAACTACTTTAGGCCATACCTTTTTGGTAGAAAATTTGTGTTATACACAGACCATCAACCTTTAACGTATGGACTAAACCTCAAAACTCCAAATAGTAAACTTATCAAATGGAGACTCGAACTTGAGGAATATGATTATGAAATTAAGTATAGACCAGGCAAACAGAATATTGTCGCAGATGGTTTATCTCGAATTCCGCATGAAGTAAACTTAAACGAAGAAGACGAGTCAGATGACGAAACCGTTCATTCGGCAGATACAGATGATAGCGAATTCGTTCCAATGACTATACGCCCTCTCAATGTACATTCTAATCAAATAATACTCCGTATTAGTGACCATGATGAAAATAAGGTAGAAGAAATCTTTCCACGCATTTTAGGCGAACAATTTCAAGAATCACGTTTGGCGTACCTACTCTAATCAACATCTTTAAAGAATACATGAACCCCAAACAGGTGAACTGCATTATGTGTCCAGAGTCAGTCATTCCTACCATTCAAGTCGTGTACAAAAACTATTTCAGCAGAAATAAAATTCTTAAAGTCAGGATTTCTCAAATTTTACTGGAAGACGTACAAACTTTGGAAGAGCAAAACGAGTTGGTTAGAAAAACTCACGAACTTTCACATAGAGGAATTTGGGAAAATTTTAAGGAACTGGCAGGAAAATATTACTTTCCTAAAATGAAGCAAAATATTAGAAAATTCATTTTACTTTGTGAAACGTGCAACAAAAATAAATATGAGCGTAAACCATACAAGATTAAACATGAGGAATCGCCCATTCCAAAAGCACCTTTAGAAATCATTCATCTAGACATACTCATATCCCAACCAAACATGTTTCTATCAATAGTAGACAAATTCTCCAGATTTGCAGTCATATTGCCATTAACTAGTAGGAATATCCAGGACATCAGGAAAACGCTTTTAAAATATTTCAGCACCCACGGTAAGCCACAGCTAATCATCTCAGACAACGAACCAGCAATGAAATCCATTGAGGTTCGGGGACTGTTAGAAGATTTACGGATTCAAATTTATTTCACACCAGTAAATCGTAGCGAGACTAACGGTATAGTCGAAAGATTTCATAGTACTCTCGCTGAGATTTACAGGTGCATCAAGGATAAGTATAATGACTTAAGTAGCAAAGAAGTTTACATGATTGCTTGCACTCTGTATAACGGAACAATCCACACGGCAACAAAATTAAAACCCAGAGATTTTCTTTGGTATAAAAGATGGTGAAGAACGCCCACTTGATATGGATCAAATTTTGGCAAATAGAAACAAGGTATACGATGACGTTGTCATGCAATTGGAACGAACCCAGAAAAAGGATCTAGATCAACACAATCAAAATAGAGAAGAGGAACCTGAATTGCAGGAGAACGAGAAAGTGTTCCACAAAGTGCAAGGAATCAAATGTAAAACCAAGAAAATTTGACGCGGTTCAAGTTATCCAGAATAGAAATAAAACATTCATAGATAACTCGAATCGCAAATTACATAAAATAATTTAAAAAGACTTCGTAAGTAACGCTTGCTATTTCTATTTTTAGGAAAACCATGCTGATCTTAACCATCCTAATTCCACTGTCCATTATGAAGACCACGCAGACGCAGACTATACAAATACAGGACCTTTCGAACAACCCAGGACTACTGACGATAAAAACAGGACAAAGCCTCATCATTAATAGTTACGACAGACTATACCACGAAGTCGACCTTACCCAATACGGTAATGTATTGGTACAAGTTGAAAGAATTATTTCAGGCCTAAGAACTTTTCAGTCCTTTCACGATATAACAGAATTACTGACGAGAAAATTTCAAGATGTTTCAAAATTGTACTATAACCTTTACCACATAGAAGAGCTAGAAGAGGTGCATTTAATTTGTTAGGATCAGGTATCAAATTGATTACAGGGAATCTTGATGAAAACGACCTTATAGAAATAAATCATGATATTCAAAACTTGAAATCAAAAAGCCAATCATTAATTAAACAGAATAACGTACAGGTAGCCATCAATGAAAGGATTGAAAAGCAACTAAACGAGATGACAGAAAGCTTCAACAAACATCAAAATGCAATTGTAAAAGAACTTGTAAAAGCTAAAAATAATAGATTAGAGAACCACAATGTAACCCTTCTCATGCAAACATTCAAAATTTCATATCATTTAGATCAAATTGAGGACTTCTTAGAATCAGTATTTGAAACTATTCAACTTGCTAAACTGAAAATTATTCCCAGAAACTTTCTAGATAAGAGCGAGCTTAAACTTATCAAGGACAAATTAGAAGAACAACACGTAGAGTTCATTAATACAGATCAGGTTTACGAGCTTTTAGATATCATATCAGTCTTCAAAGACAAAACATTATATTTCATCATACTCATACCCCAACTAGAACCTTCCAGCTTCAACCAACTACTCTTAGAGCCAGTACCTATCAACGGTAGAACGATGAAGATACCTACAACATCAGCACTATTCGGAATAAACTCAACGTTTTTCATCAAAAGGGATTGTCGAGCAATCGAAACAAACACTTTATGCAACCGGAACGACCTCATGGATGTTTCCACAGATAACTGCTTTTCAAAAATTCTAAGAGGATACCCAGGTAAATGCCCTTTCACCGAACACTCCAATACAACAGTAGTCAAAAGACTCACCGAAAACCACATCATCATCAAGAACACATCATCTATTGAAATGGGTACAAACTGCAATTTATCCAACAGAACTCTGAAGGGAACAATACTGATATATTTTTCAAACTGTACAATAACACTGAATAACAAGACTTACAGTAACTTGGAACTGTACAGCAAACCTCATCAACACATCATCCCACTCGACGGAGTTCAGATAGAACACAAAATCGAACACGATATTTCCATGCACAAGCTACATGAGTTGCATATCCATAATCGCCAGAAACTTTCTGACTTAGAAAACGAGAATATCAAATACACCTACACCAGTGTAGGCCTTTCAACTTTTAGTATCCTTTCAGTGCTCCTTGTTACCTCATACATCATTATCAGGAGACGTTCAACAACCATTCCAATAATCGTATCGGGACGATACGATCTTAAAGGGGAGCAGTTACCAACCAACCCACCACGTCACATCAAGTTGGCAACGATAAAACACCAAACATCCTACAAACACTATTTGGCCCGAATCATCAAAAAGCATCAACCCCAACAACCACGTGAGCGACCGGCAAACGCATAACAGCCTACAGCACATTTACCTTTTGACGATAAACTGCGGCATCAACAAAATAACATCCGGACAACGACGACAACAGTGATCGACCCTTGGACAGGCTTCGGAAAGTGTAGGTCAGCTAGTTTCAATTGCATAGGTTAGCTCTAAGTAGAATTGAATATAATTATCATTCTTGGTTTAACAGTGATTTAGAGTAGACGTTCTTTTTTTAAAAACTCATGTTCGAATCCCCGTGATTTAACTTACATATTTGAGTTTATTAAGCATATGTTGGAATATCAATCAAGTATTTCACTCATGCATATTACTAAAGTCCGTTAAATAATATTGCCCTCCATGACTACATATTTCTCAAAGCAGGAATATCCAAACAAAAATTTACATTGAAAGACACATAACACTTTGGTACTACCCAAAAACATTCCCGGTGTAAAATAATTTTTCGAATTCGTATGAATTTCATTTCGCGAGGTGGCCTAATCCTACATCCAGTAAACGTATTTCTATAATTGGGGCATCACAATTCCGTATGTAGCAGATAGATGAGATTGAGGTTTTTCTCAACCGTTGAAAATTTATTTTTTTATCAGTCATAGGCTGATTTTTCAAAGCAAATTATATTTTTTAGGTCTAAGTTTAAATTTCCAATTGAATTTGCAAAGTTTGGCCTAATAATCGTTCGACCTTATACATAGTCGTTTGGCATTATGCGCTGCTAAAAACAAATTTATGATTCTGAAGAAAGGTTTCTATCTTTGATCTTGACAAAAAATAGCAAAAACTGCTAAACTGCTTATGCTTCAAGGAAAGCATCGAAGACCAATAACGTAATTGAGTTTTTTTTTTCAAACTCATATAAATAATGCCGAACGATCTACAATCAACCAATTAATCACGAAATAACACGATTCTCTCTCTAGTCGTTTACTTTCTATACACTTACTGCCGAGTGATGTGGAGCTTCGCGTAACTCTCTTATTATCAATCGTCCCAGCTGTTAGATTCCTGTTTGAACAACAGTTCGTAAACTGCAGCTGGATTGGGTAGCTGTCCACCACCACTACTGCCTGCAGTTCCACCGCTACCGCCACTGGCGGCAGCCGTTACCGCTGCGTAGGCCGCCGCCTGCTGTTCAGCGTGTAAATGCGCCAAAGCTTGTTGGTGTTGCTCCAGGGACATCATGCTTCCCGGCGGAGGTGTCCCGAACGACGTATTCCAACTGCTGGCGGCAGGTGATTTGGGAGGCATCGGAGTTTTTCGGTGCATCCGGTTGTAATGTTTGATGTAGTTTGAGTTGGCAATGGCACCGCTGCTGTCCGCATCCGGAGCCCGGATGTAGATTTTGATTTCCATGCGACAGAACGGGCAGATGACAGAGCCTTGAAGTTTGCCTTCCAACATCGATACATTGATGTTGATGTCCTGTAGTTCGATTTCCTTCGATCCAACTTCGCCATGAGTGGTTAACCACGAGAGAATATTCTGCTGTAACTTCGTACGATACATTTCGACTAGTATTTCCGGGGAGGGAACAGGTCGAGTAGCGATTGGAGGTTCATCCCGGGAATCGCTGCTCGTTGGATTCGGAGGTGTAGGCTTGGACACCTTGACGATGGTAGTTGCCTGACGGTCTAACTTTCGTAGTAGCTTCGCTGTTAGATCTTCCATGCCCAATTGGTTGATACGTTCCGAAAGAACCCGTATCAGTCGTCGGTGACCCATTGGTAATTTATATTGTGTGGTGATCTCGTCCAGATCGGATTCCCGCATGGCCGACAGCGATAGAAGATTGTCGAAACCCGTAGATCGGAGGGCTTCCTTCACTGGTTGTGGAATGTAGCCCAAGGGAGATAGAATCTCCCAGAACACACGGGTGGCCATGTCATCTTCGGCTGGCTGAAATTTTGATAACATTCATTCAACTAGTTTGGAGTTATACTTCTCACCTGAACATATAATACCAACCACATCTAGTTTGATGTCCGACATGATGGACAGTGGATGATGTGCCACCTAACGCACAATTTTCAGCCCTATTTTCTGCTGTGCTTCATTCTTTCGAGACAATTGCTCTTAATTACACTCAATTGCCCATAGTTTGGCAGGAGAGATGATGTTCGATGTTGGACGTTCAATTACTGCTAACCTAACCCTCCATATGGTAAATTAGGATTACTAAAAAAGTATCGTTTTGTTACAGAAAAAGTTATGATTGTTTTTAAATAATTGATAAACGCGCAAGTAGATATTCCATATTCTTGGAAGTATGTTGCTTGGTGTCGATTCACAGATTTATCACTTGAAATGTTTTTATGTTACTAGTACGCCTGTTTGACAACTTGTATTAGATGGTGCAATGAAGACAAAGTGAATTTAGGATCTGTGAAATGCCTTGCATACAAATTGGTAAAAAAAAAGGATTATTCCATGTATTTATAAGAGGTTATTTGGAATAAAATAGACATAATAGTGAAACTTTTGATAAACGTTAAGGACGGGTAGTTTCCTGAATTTGATCACAAGCTGTTTTTGCAAAGAATATATAAAAAAAAAACTGATGATACTATCATGAATATGTTATACCTTGGAAAATCACGAATATTTCCCTCCTGAATAATGGAGACTGTATTTGTATTCGATTCGAATGAAGCTACATCTAACTAGACCTTATATTTACAATCGACCGATACTTTTATACATTATAATTTATTTGTTCACTATTAATTTATTCAATTTTCAGTGTACCGGTAGGAATGCATTTTCCTGTTTAGTTGCATACAAGTTCGTATTATGTTTCTATTACAGCACAGAGGTGCACCAAAAAAAACAACTGATCAAAGTTCAAAACACACGACGTTCATAACTGCATCTGTGATAAAGTTAGTTTAATCAACGCTGATAGCTTAAAAATCGTCTATCGTCCTTCCAGTAACCTCTGTTTAGATAGGATCCAATATACTAACCAACCCTTGCCGAAAATGACATCACCAACCCGCACGGTACTGGAGAGGTGTATTTTCTGCAAAATCACCACAGGGCAGGATCCAAACGCTTCAATTGTGTACCAAAACGAGCGCATCTGCATATTCAAGGACATCCGCCCGGCGGCAGAGCATCATCTGTTGGCCGTCCCAAAGTATCACCTGGATGATGTGCGCTCGTTGACCGCTGCCGAACGGCCTTTGTGTTAGTCCTAATATCATTTGATTGTGTACTGGATAGATAGCTTATCGAAATTTTTTTTCGCATCTCATGGAAAACAGTGGAGGAGATGCGAACCGAATTGGGGAACGTTTTGAAGGATCAGTACCAGATTGATTTGTCCGAGGCACTGTTTGGGTTTCACATTCCTCCGTTTACGACGGTTAAGCATCTGCATATGCATGGGATGGGGCCCGTGGGTAGTATGGGATTCTTGTCCAGGATGATATTTCGACCGAATACGATGTGGTTCAATACGGTAACAACATTTTTCAAAATCATAATACTTCAAATTTACTGAACTTTTGGTTAAATCAGATTTCCATTTTTAGGATAAAGCTGTTTTGGATAGGATTTTACCGGCTTCGCAGGACGAAACGATGCAGTAATTCTGTTTTAATTCGACTTAAAACATAAAATAAACCTCGATAAAATAAAAAAAAATACTGAACAACCGAACTGCCGCGATTCGCATAAGAGTGCCATGTCGATTTATGACGATTTTGATTTTCTTTCAGAAATAAGCACAAAATGTCCTCATCTGTAAGAAAAACTGATAAAATAATAGGCTTTGTTCTAGAAATTTGAAAATCATAACCCACTTGTGTTGTCTCAGGGGCCGCGAAAGAGTTAGGTATAAAAATAGTAGTTTGTGCAACTAGTTGCAAAAAGATGATTTTTTCAGCACGAGTTGTACATTAATACTACGAGTGCAGAAAAAATCGAGTTTTGCAACGAGTTGCACATGCTATTTTTTGCAATGACGAAAAATGGGCTTCAATATGATAAATCTGTACCAAATTTGTATAGTTTAGTTTAATCCTCACGATCATTTTTACCAACAAATCATGTTGCTGCAGAGAGCAATTAGATTTCATGTTATAGTGCCACATTGCATAGTTCGACAAGCCAAGAAGCAGAGTTGAACTTGCTTTTGAAAAATTTTGATGTCATGTTCATCAAACTATTTAATTTATTACGAGGCGCCGAAAATACACTATTTGAGCACTTACCCAAGCTAATTCAGCAAAATGTAGTAATGTAATTACTGTTCTGATGTTGGTTTTCCATTATAGCACCCAAATGAGTGCTATAATGAACTTTATGCAACTAATTTGAGTTGCATAATGTTCATTAAAGCACCCATTTCGTTGGTATGGAAAAGTAGGCCGTTTTATCACTCAAAGACGAACTGTAAACCAGGTATTATGATCAGGAATTGCAAAAAAGATATTTTAGTTACGAGATAACGATTGTCGCTTCGGTTCCCTTTGTTCTGCTGTCCGAAAAATGTGTGGTATCTATACTGCCATCATACGCATATTTGTCCCATGTTTGCTGGGATTCCCTATATACATGGGACAGTTATTCGTATATCAGTTGTAATCGTGCGCTCACCACCGTCGGATGTATCGGATCCATCAGTGACACTTGATAGTGCTAAAGCTCCAACGCAGATAGATTTATATTTCTATACCTACGTATTGTTCAAATCTCTTTTCATACGGCCCATTGCCTGTGTTCCTTTCGCTGCTCGTTAAAATTAATTGCAATATGAGTGGACGGACAATTTGCAACACCGTCAAGTTGAAATTCCCGTCTGGGTCACCACGGCCATCATGGGTCGAAATTGCCAGTTTTCTCAAGCACTTAAATGCCAACTTAGCAGAAATGGAGACTGTTTATAAAATGGGATCATACCGAAGCTTAAACATCAAGTTTAAGTCTGAAATGCCAATGCGAGATGCATTGCGACAGAATGCTGAAGCCGTTAATTTTCAGTATTCAACTGGCAGAGTTGTGGAGCTACGTATGATGGATGCAGGAATTGAAATGGTTTTCGGATGGCCTCGGAATAAACCGGAATAAAACACGAAATTACGGAAGAAACTAAAACACGCGATCTTGTTATTACAAGGTTATCTGTTATAATTAATACAAAAGAACATAACATAAAATGAACTGTCAACTGGTGAGAATGATAATAGCACCTACACTATTGGTGATGTAGATGGGGACGGCTTGCTATAGGGGTTGCCTCCTAACACCCCTGCTCAACCGCTGCAGTTAGCCAGCCCAATGCTAGCACAGTGCTTCCGAAAAACCGCCACAGGTAGACTCTTGGTCATCATGTCGGCTTGCTGTCGGTCAGAGGGAACATACTTCAGGTAAATTTTCTTCAGTCGTACTAGATCCCGCACATAATGGAACTTGATGTCTACATGCTTCAATCTCCCATAATCTTTCGAATCTTCGACAATCCGCATTGTCGATTGATTGTCTTCGTGAAATACTACAGGCTTCTCAGGATCGTATCCCAGATCTTGCATTATTCGCATAAGCCACTGCTCGTGACAAACAGCCACGCACAGCGCAGTTAATTCCGCCTCAGTTGATGAGAGCGATACGGTTTGTTGCTTTCGTGCAATCCACGCCACAGTACATCCAAAAATTTTGAACACGCCGCCGCTTACAGAGCGCCTGTCCATAACGTTATTTCCCCAGTCTGCATCTGAAAACACCTCCATTGTTACCGCATCGGAACTCCGCCGAAACACAAGACCGATGTCTAACGTTCCCTTAATGTAGCGCAGAATTCGTTTTAAATAGGCCCAGTGGTAGTCCGTGGGACAGCTCTGATATTGGCTGAGATAGTTAACAGATGCTGCCAAATCAGGACGAGTTGTCAATGCAGCGTAGGTTAAACACCCTATCAACTCTCTATAGGGTTGGTTCGTCCGATTGATCTCTTCTCCACGCGATAGCTTCAATCGATTTTCCATGGAGTTGAAATGGGCTTGCAGTCTTCCATGTCGAAACGCCGCAGTAAACCTTCGAGATATTGCTTTTGGCTGATACACATCACTCCCTTATGCTGATCACGGTCAATGCGCATGCCAAGGAAGCATTTCACTTCTCCAGCATCAGTCATCTCGAACTCACTAGCCAAACAATGCTTCACCGTCTCGACAAGCTTCAACGAAGTACCAGCGATGATGATATCGTCCACATAAATAACCATAATCACTGTCCCTTTATTGGTCTTCCACGTGTACAGGCACTGATCATTCATGCTCCTCGTGAACTTCAGCCGTTTTTCCACAAACGAATGGAACCGCTCGTTCCAAGCTCGCGATGCCTGCTTCAGCCCATACAAGCATTTCTCCAGACGGCACACAAGATTTTTCCCAGCATCAAAACCTTCTGGCTGAACCATGAAGATTTCTTCTGAAAGCCCTCCATTCAAGAAGGCGGTCTTCACGTCCATTTGATGGATGATCATCTCTTCATGATTTGCAACCGCCAAGACGGTGCGAAGTGTGTCTAGTTTCGCGACCGGTGAATAAGTTTCACTGTAGTCGAAACCTCTTCGTTGACTAAAACCGCACGCAACTAAACGAGCCTTATACCGATCCAGCTGTCCATTTATCCCACGTTTGATCCGGAACACCCATCTGCTTGTGATGGCGGTACGACCTTCAGGCAACTCCGTCAAAGACCAAGTTTTATTTTTTTTCAACGAAACCATCTCGTCCTCTACTGCTTCCTTCCATTTTAACCAATCTTTTCGCTTTCGAGCCTCTGCCAAGGAATTCGGTACGTTATCAACGTACCCTGTTGCATTTAGAGCATATGCTGCATATTCAACCTCATAGTCCTTGTGCCACTCAGGGGCACTTCGTACACGCTGCGAACGCTGCTGTGATTGCTGCTCAACTTGTGGCTCATCACCAGAATCCTCGCCCGGAGAACCGAGGTCGTCATGCGGCTCAATTTCGCTATCTTGCATAAAACTTCCAAACTCTTCTTCAGATTCTTCGGAAGAAACTTGCTCATCACTATCAGGAGAATCGTCAATAACAGCTAACTCATTCTTCGAAGTCGGATACAGAAACATATCCGAATTGCTTATCTGCTGATTCTTCAGTGTCGGGACACGAGACTCGTCAAACACAACGTCACGCACATGCACAATCTTCTGCGATTTTTCATCCCCACACGATAGCCATTGGGAGCGTAACCTACGAAAATTCCCTTCCACGCCTTCGCATCCATTTTCTTTCGATGCTCCTTTAAAACATGCACGAAAGCACTACATCCAAAAGTGCGCAGTTTGCAAATGTTCGGCTTACTCCTCCCATATTTCATACGGCGTCACTCCAGACTGGATCGCATTCGATGGACTGCGGTTCACTAGATATGCCGCGGTTTGAACTGCTTGACCCCAAAACCGTTTGTCAATATTACTATCCTCCAGCATAGAACGGGCTTTTTCTACAAGAGTACGGTTCATCCGCTCACTTATCCCGTTTTGCTCGGGCGTATATGGAACCGTCCACTCAACTTGTATACCACGCGCCTTACAGAATCTTTCGAACTCACTATTGCGATATTCGCCACCGTTGTCGCATCGAAAGCGACTTATTTTCTGTCCAAATTTCGCGGTCACGAAAGCTTCATAATTTCGAAACTGTTCCAGTACTTCATTTTTCGATTTGATTAGGAACACCATCGCGAAATGTGACCAATCATCGATAAATGTCACAAAATATTTTTTGCAATTCCTGATCATAATACCTGATTTACAGTTGTCATTTGAGTGATAAAACGGCCTACTTTTCCATACCAACACAATGGGTGCTTTAATGACCATTATGCAACTCAAATGGGTTGCATAATATTCATTATAGCACTCATTTGGGTGCTATAATGAAAAACCTACATTGGGACAGTAATTACTTGACTACATTTAGCTGAATTAGTTTGGGTGAGTGTTTAAATAGTGTACTCTAAGCGTCTCGTAATAAATTAAATGGTTTGTTGGACATAACATCACAATTTTCCAAAGGCAATTGCATTAATCGCTTCATAGCTTTTCAAGCTATGCAATTTGGCACGATAAGATGGAATCTTATTGTTCTCTGCCGCAACATAATTTATTGGCATGAATGATCATGTGGAGTAAATTCGATTGTACAATTTTGGTATAGATTAATCATATTAAAGCCCATTTTTCGTCATTGCAAAAAATAGCGTGTGCAACTCGTTGCAAAACTCGATTTTTTCAGCACTCGTAGTATTTATCCAACTCGGCAAGCCTCGTTGGATAAACGTACAACTCGTGCTGAAAAAATCATCTTTTTGCAACTAGTTGCACAAACTACTATTACACCATCTAGTCCGACCGGTGTCACTGGTCCACAGACATCCGATTGGATTACTTCGAGCACTCGCGACGACCTTTTTGCTTCACGTATGGAAAACGGATTCCGAGTCTGTTTCCCCAACAAGCATGGCTCACACACAACAACGTTTTTGTCTTTCGCATGAAGGGGCAGTTTCACTCCCGTAACCATTTCACATCGAAAAATTTCTCCTAGGCTCTTGGCATTAAGGTGTCCGTAACGACGATGCCATAGCTCCATTTGCATCGGAACACGACCGCACGTTAGCATCGACTCACTCGCGACGCTATCGACTTTCCAAAAATCGAGTTGGTATAATTTTCCAGTGCGAAAACCGCATGCCAAAATTCCGATCCACGATTGATTTTACCTTTCCTCCAACATACACAACACGCATACCTGCTTCATCTACTCTCAGAACAGAGAATAGGTTGCATCGTAGTTCAGTTACAAATAAAACGTTTCTGATTGTGCACTCAATATGATCATTGCCGATCCTGAAATCACCTTTACCGTGCCGGAATACCTGGCCACGATTGTCTCGCCGCCTTTCGCAATCGCTATTTCCACTGGTTTTCGCAAAGGTTTTAACTCCTCGAAAAGTGTTTTGTCGTTAACTAGGTGATCTGAGCGGCCAGAATCAATATACGAGTGTGTTCGATCCGACTTCACTGTGTCTTCTTTCCTTTGCTCACACCTACGAAACACACGTCACCTTTACTGGCAAGGTGCGCCTTAGACTTTCTTTCCTCTGTCTTCCTCTTCTCTTTCCGGACCGGGCAATCTGATATCTTATGCCCATCCTTCTTGCAGCCGAAACATTTAAATGTTTTCTTCGGATACTGCTGCTTCGATCCGGCAAAAGCAGTCTATTCGTTGGTGAGGGAAAATGAATCTACTCCTTTCCGTTTCGTCTCCTCGTCCAGTAGTCGACACTTCACAAATTCAATGGAAAGTTGTTCTTCTGGCATCGTTTCGAGTGCCGTTATTACAGCAGAATACGATGGCCCTAGTGTCAACAGTAGATGGCAGATAACATCAACTTTTTCCAGATCTGCACCAGTTGAGCGATACTCGCGGACAAGTTTATCGAACAGCAGGAAATGTTGTTGCAAACTTCCGCCGTCGAAACGGAGAGATAGCATCCTCCGTTTGAGGTGCATTCGACTCGCTATACTCCGACGTTCGAAAACTCTCTGCAGGGCATCCCAGACATCCTTCGGGGACTGTTTATCTTGAATGTATTCAAGCTGCGAGTCGTGAATACGAGACACTAATAGGGACTTACATTTTCTGTCGAGCTTAGACCGTTTCTGCCGTTCCACTTCTTTCCTCTTCTTGATTTCGGCTGTATCCCCTGGTGAAACCATCTCGTCCTCTACTGCTTCCTTCCATTTTAACCAATCTTTTCGCTTTCGAGCCTCTGCCAAGGAATTCGGTACGTTATCAACGTACCCTGTTGCATTTAGAGCATATGCTGCATATTCAACCTCATAGTCCTTGTGCCACTCAGGGGCACTTCGTACACGCTGCGAACGCTGCTGTGATTGCTGCTCAACTTGTGGCTCATCACCAGAATCCTCGCCCGGAGAACCGAGGTCGTCATGCGGCTCAATTTCGCTATCTTGCATAAAACTTCCAAACTCTTCTTCAGATTCTTCGGAAGAAACTTGCTCATCACTATCAGGAGAATCGTCAATAACAGCTAACTCATTCTTCGAAGTCGGATACAGAAACATATCCGAATTGCTTATCTGCTGATTCTTCAGTGTCGGGACACGAGACTCGTCAAACACAACGTCACGCACATGCACAATCTTCTGCGATTTTTCATCCCACACACGATAGCCATTGGGAGCGTAACCTACGAAAATTCCCTTCCACGCCTTCGCATCCATTTTCTTTCGATGCTCCTTTGGAACATGCACGAAAGCATTACATCCAAAAGTGCGCAGTTTGCAAATGTTCGGCTTACTCCCCTCCCATATTTCATACGGCGTCACTCCAGACTGGATCGCATTCGATGGACTGCGGTTCACTAGATATGCCGCGGTTTGAACTGCTTGACCCCAAAACCGTTTGTCAATATTACTATCCTCCAGCATAGAACGGGCTCTTTCTACAAGAGTACGGTTCATCCGCTCACTTATCCCGTTTTGCTCGGGCGTATATGGAACCGTCCACTCAACTTGTATACCACGCGCCTTACAGAATCTTTCGAACTCACTATTGCGATATTCGCCACCGTTGTCGCATCGAAAGCGACTTATTTTCTGTCCAAATTTCGCGGTCACGAAAGCTTCATAATTTCGAAACTGTTCCAGTACTTCATTTTCGATTTGATTAGGAACACCATCGCGAAATGTGACCAATCATCGATAAATGTCACAAAATATTTTTGCAATTCCTGATCATAATACCTGATTTACAGTTGTCATTTGAGTGATAAAACGGCCTACTTTTCCATACCAACACAATGGGTGCTTTAATGACCATTATGCAACTCAAATGGGTTGCATAATATTCATTATAGCACTCATTTGGGTGCTATAATGAAAAACCTACATTGGGACAGTAATTACTTGACTACATTTAGCTGAATTAGTTTGGGTGAGTGTTTAAATAGTGTACTCTAAGCGTCTCGTAATAAATTAAATGGTTTGTTGGACATAACATCACAATTTTCCAAAGGCAATTGCATTAATCGCTTCATAGCTTTTCAAGCTATGCAATTTGGCACGATAAGATGGAATCTTATTGTTCTCTGCCGCAACATAATTTATTGGCATGAATGATCATGTGGAGTAAATTCGATTGTACAATTTTGGTATAGATTAATCATATTAAAGCCCATTTTTCGTCATTGCAAAAAATAGCGTGTGCAACTCGTTGCAAAACTCGATTTTTTCAGCACTCGTAGTATTTATCCAACTCGGCAAGCCTCGTTGGATAAACGTACAACTCGTGCTGAAAAATCATCTTTTGCAACTAGTTGCACAAACTACTATTACACCATCTAGTCCGACCGGTGTCACTGGTCCACAGACATCCGATTGGATTACTTCGAGCACTCGCGACGACCTTTTTTGCTTCACGTATGGAAAACGGATTCCGAGTCTGTTTCCCCAACAAGCATGGCTCACACACAACAACGTTTTTGTCTTTCGCATGAAGGGGCAGTTTCACTCCCGTAACCATTTCACATCGAAAAATTTCTCCTAGGCTCTTGGCATTAAGGTGTCCGTAACGACGATGCCATAGCTCCATTTGCATCGGAACACGACCGCACGTTAGCATCGACTCACTCGCGACGCTATCGACTTTCCAAAAATCGAGTTGGTATAATTTTCCAGTGCGAAAACCGCATGCCAAAAATTCCGATCCACGATTGATTTTTACCTTTCCTCCAACATACACAACACGCATACCTGCTTCATCTACTCTCAGAACAGAGAATAGGTTGCATCGTAGTTCAGGTACAAATAAAACGTTTCTGATTGTGCACTCAATATGATCATTGCCGATCCTGGAAATCACCTTTACCGTGCCGGAATACCTGGCCACGATTGTCTCGCCGCCTTTCGCAATCGCTATTTCCACTGGTTTTCGCAAAGGTTTTAACTCCTCGAAAAGTGTTTTGTCGTTAACTAGGTGATCTGAGCAGCCAGAATCAATATACCACTGTATTCGATCCGACTTCACTGTTTCTTCTTTTCCTTTGCTCACACCTACGAAACACACGTCACCTTTACTGGCAGGGTGCGCCTTAGACTTTCTTTCCTCTGTCTTCCTCTTCTCTTTCCGGACCGGGCAATCTGATATCTTATGCCCATCCTTCTTGCAGCCGAAACATTTAAATGTTTTCTTCGGATACTGCTGCTTCGATCCGGCAAAAGCAGTCTATTCGTTGGTGAGGGAAAATGAATCTACTCCTTTCCGTTTCGTCTCCTCGTCCAGTAGTCGACACTTCACAAATTCAATGGAAAGTTGTTCTTCTGGCATCGTTTCGAGTGCCGTTATTACAGCAGAATACGATGGCCCTAGTGTCAACAGTAGATGGCAGATAACATCAACTTTTTCCAGATCTGCACCAGTTGAGCGATACTCGCGGACAAGTTTATCGAACAGCAGGAAATGTTGTTGCAAACTTCCGCCGTCGAAACGGAGAGATAGCATCCTCCGTTTGAGGTGCATTCGACTCGCTATACTCCGACGTTCGAAAACTCTCTGCAGGGCATCCCAGACATCCTTCGGGGACTGTTTATCTTGAATGTATTCAAGCTGCGAGTCGTGAATACGAGACACTAATAGGGACTTACATTTTCTGTCGAGCTTAGACCGTTTCTGCCGTTCCACTTCTTTCCTCTTCTTGATTTCGGCTGTATCCCCTGGTGCATTCGTCAGTTCATCCATCTCATTGGCATTCGTCCGAACACACTCGACGAGCTCGTGTTCTTCCAGAAGAATAATCATCCTGAACTTCCAGGCGGAAAAATTTGTGCCATCAAACAGAGGCAAAAACATACGTTCCGGCTTCTCCTCCATCACGCGAACCACTTCGACCGATATACCGAAAACGTTCTGGGACCAAAACCTGAAATGGTTTTCGGATGGCCTCGGAATAAACCGGAATAAAACACGAAATTACGGAAGAAACTAAAACACGCGATCTTGTTATTACAAGGTTATCTGTTATAATTAATACAAAAGAACATAACATAAAATGAACTGTCAACTGGTGAGAATGATAATAGCACCTACACTATTGGTGATGTAGATGGGAACGGCTTGCTATAGGGGTTGCCTCCTAACAGGAATCACAGTACATTACGTGCGAGTGTTTGATGTTCCTCCGGAGGTTGGTGATTCGGATTTAGCTACAGTGCTCGGGTCGTTCGGAAAGATTCATCGTCTAATTCGAGAAAAATTTCCAACGGAACTTGGTTTAGACCTGGGAGGGAGAAACAGATTAAAAAAATGTGTGTGTCAAGCCGAGCCGAAATCTAGCTGTCATGACATGTCAGTGCGAGCCGAGAACAAAACTCTCGACAAGAAAATTTTCTACACGGACATCTTCAAGTACCCATTAATGGGTATTTTCGTACCCATTTTGAAGAAAAGCGGCATAACTCATTTAATGAGTAAACTCGATTTACCCATTAATGAGTACGCTAACGAAACTTCAGAAAAAGGGTAATTTTCACACCTATTTTTTATTGATAAAATGGGTAGAAAAGTCCCATTAAATTGTTTTTGTTTTGGGTTTGAGGTTATGTTTCAAATACAATGAAAATCGATCAATACATTTAATTAAAAAAAACTCAACATGAATTTTATTATCTTCGATTAATTAAACATACATAAAAACATAAATTGAACATGCATAAACATTATGCCTGCATAGATAGTAATGTTCGAGATGTTTTACGGGACATTTTTGCTAACATCCGGCATTCTCTTGCGGATCCTGCGAAATCCCTTCGTCCAGCGAAGAAACATGTAATGAATTTTTCGGGGCTATCTCACGGTGTCTCATCCTGTACCACCTACCTTCGATGAATAGAAATAGCACAAAAGTTGTTGGACTTAATAGTCACCATTATCCGAAATCTCCCCCATCTTCATAGTGGTTTCTGGAACAAGAAAACGATTGAAAGTCAGTGGAGCTGCGCATTTTGATAAAGTTTAAATTCGAAAATCGTATTAATTCAATTAATCTTACCTTTTATTGTTTTTCTGACCATTAAAGCACATTAAAGGTAACTTAAACAAGGAAATTAAACAACCGACGCGTTGAAACGGAGCGAAACTGGTGTTTACATTTGTTTGTGAAATGAAGCGTATAATTTACCCATTATTGTCAGGAAGCGAAGAACTTCAATATGCACTCTGAGAAAAATCTATACCAAATAGATTAAAAGTCATTCTAAATGGCTATTCGCCTGGTTGACCCCGATTTAGTATAAGTTTCACATAGACGTGCTTAGTATACCTTTGAGTTATTATGCCAAAGTATACTTTCAGACTACATTTTTCTTTACGTAGATGGATTCTGCAGTAGAATGTTTTGTTTTGCTTCGAAAAAAAAGAAAAATTACGGTAGAAAATTATATTTCAAGCATAATTTTTCATAACGACGTATGTAACAATTATGAGGATTCGAGAAATCCTTTGCAGAAAGATGGCAAAACTTTTTCTAAAACTGTTTTAAAACTAAATCTTTTTTCAATACTTTTTTCCGCTGGCATGCATCATTACATGACACGTAATAAGCGTGCTTCACAGCAAAGCTCAGTTCATTCCAATTCACTGTGAAAAACGATAAAATTATACATACACCGGTATGCTACACGTACGTCGGTGTACATTGGTCGGTTTTCCATAGTTGCACGATTGACGCAACTGCAGTTTTGTTTTGTTTTGCTTTTTTTGTTACATAGGTCGCTCTCAGTTCCCATATGTTAAAGCGACGTATGTAACAGTGAGACTTCAAAATAGAAATTTTTACATACGTCGATTCGCAAAAGATCGAATTAAAGAATTTTAAGATCTAAAATCAGTAAAATCGATGCGTATTATTTAAAGCCGCGTGTGATTGTCACGTTGTATTAAAAACCCCGTTTTGTTTACTTTTGTTACATACGTCGTTATGAAAAATTTTGCTTGATTTATATTTTATTATTATCTTCATACTAGAAAATTAGTGATTAGTTATTCACTATTATTGTCATCATAAGGTTCGATAATTAATACGCCATATGATATAAAAAATCACTCCTACTAGTGGGTCTTAACTTTTTGCACCACACATTTTATCATTCTGTAGCTGATAATATGCATTTTTCTGGTAAATGCTTGATTCTGGATAACCATGGTGAACATTTGACTCCTTTCTGTCAGTATCTTGCAGCATCGCTTGAGGTTCCATGCTCGATTCCATGATTGTAATCTTCCTGTAAGGTTGAATCAGATTTTATGAATTAAAATGTCGATTAAAATAATATGGAATGCATTTTGATGTGGTAGAAGACATACCATATCAGAATAAGGTGATCTCGTTGATTACTTTCAACTATTAAGGGCTTCGACTTTCATTCCCATGTCCGGTAATCAGTCCAGCTTCTAGCTGCCATCTTCGGCGAATGGAGCGGCGAATTCAGTACACCTCTAGACTTCGTCATTTTCACGCCACTTCCGTATTGGATTGTAAAGTTATGGTTTCCAAGCTATCTGACACAATTTGCTTTCTTTATTCGGCAATCCTTGGGAACTATAAATAAGCAATTTAATATTTTTTCGCGATATTTCTCGCAATAGTCAGTTTGTGCGATCACAATCACAAAGAATACGAAAACAAAATATTTAAGTGCAAATCATTCATAGAATAACTTTTAATGTTAGATAGTATACATTTTAGTCTATTGGTAGTTTAAAGTACAAAAATGCCATTATAGATTAAATTTTAATCTAACAAACAATTTCTTTATTTCTGAGTGTGATGTTTAAATACCCATTATTTGCTTTTAAAAAAATACCCATTGTTTGACATTTCAGAACTGAATCTAATAATGGGTACATGAAACCCATATAATGGGTACTTGAAGATGTCCGTGTAAGGCAATATAACAACAATAACACACAAAACAAAATCTGGTCTTTTTAGGTGGCGCCTACGTTGATTGTTTATTCTTGTAGAAAATTTGCTTGTTGCCTGACGACAGTATTTTTTTTATTTGATGTGTAGTATCGAGAGCTCCCTCCCAGGTTTAGACCATTTAAATACTGGCGTACGAGGAATATATATGGAGATTGAAAACGAGATTCCTCCAGCGTTGAAAATTTCGAATTGGGAAGCAAAGGTATACTACGATGGATTAAAAGAAAAATGCTTTTTATGCCAATTGGAGGGACACAGAAGGAATTCTTGTCCACAGAAGCAACGGAAAACTCATGCTACAACATATGCTGGTGTGGTTGAGTCGGGAACAGCAGTGCTGCCGCAGGAAATAGATATCGAGGGAGACGTAATTGAAATAGCGGAGGAAGAAAATTTGCAATATGAAACTGACGCGGAGCTAGCAGCACAAGTAGAACAGGACAAAATGGTAACAAAACTTCCAGTTACAATAGAAGATGCGGAAGAGCAACGTTTGAAGGAGATTGACGAAGCTGCAGAACAGCTAGGGTTGGAGAACTTCAGGGAAAATATTTCAAAACTTTCGGATATGATCGACGCACTGCCAAAAAAGGATAAAGCAAGTCAAAGACGAGCGCAGTTCTCAACATCAAGCTCTATGGAGCTACGGCCGAATAAAACAGCTCGTAAAAGCTCCAAATAATGTGTTATAACTATAATTAGTTTCTAAGATTTCGGCTCTGTAATGCCTAATGGCGCCTCGAGCCTATAAAATAAATAAAACTAAAAAAAAAAGTTATGCGTATAACGGCAGTATAGGTATAAAAATCATTTCTTACTGTGTTATTGAATTTATTTTGCACTAGACGAACCTGCCCGATTTTTCGACCTATCAATCGTTCAGTTCAGTCTCTCTCTCTCTTTCTCCCTCTCTCCCTCTCTTTCTCTCTCTCCCTCTCTTTTTCTCTCTCTCTCCCTCTCTTTTTCTCTCTCTCTCCCTCTCTTTTTCTCTCTCTCTCCCTCTCTTTTTCTCTCTCTCTCTCTCTCTTTTTCTCTCTCTCTCTCTCTCTCTCTCTCTCTCTCTCTCTCTCTCTCTCTCTCTCTCTCTCTCTCTCTCTCTCTCTCTCCCTCTCTTTTTCTCTCCCTCTCTTTTTCTCTCTCTCTCTTTTTCTCTCTCTCTCTCTCTCTCTCTCCCTTTCTCCGATACAAAAGGCAGAAACACGAAAGGCGGCGTGATTCTCCCTTGGCTATAAAAAGATGTGCTTTGGCCATTAATGGGCCAGATGCATGTTTTCTTGTTGTTTTGTGGGAGACCTTTCATAGCTCAGCGATTAGGAGCATGCTGAGCTGAAGGTGAATGATATCGAATATCTAGGGTAACCGGCGGTAATGTTGGCCCTGGATGTAACATTGGCTCATCACGCAAATAAATCAATATTTCAGCGATAATACGTCGATTTGTAGGGAGATATTAACCACTGCTTCTTTAGAAAAGTGTATCAAACATATATCTGCTTCATAACTCTAGATTTATACACTTCTTAAACTATTAAAAGCAATTATCTTGCGTGAAAAATCACTTTCACTCGGCTTTTTTAACAGCCATGTTTCGTTGACTTATGCAGGCTGGCTGTGCTAGAGTTTTTCATTTGCCAAATAAAAGAGTTTTGTGAATGAACATACCTGCTTTCGCACATCAGATAAATGGATAACAACCACACTATGTCAACTATCATTTTTATTTCACAATTTCCATTAGTATAGCGACATAATAAACCAAAACTTTTTTGGACAATACTGGGGGCACCCGTAGCCAAATGGTGGCATGCGCTTTCGATTTGTAGCACTACGTTAGTATAGGTGAAACTCTAAAATCAAAACATTCTCAGCAATAACCCGTACTGGAGAAAATAACCGAAAGCTGCAGATAGAATATCCGAAGCTTCGATTAGGTTGCTGAGAATTTTTGTAAAAACAGGTTAATCCACTCAACCGTAAAGTTTCTTTCGCAAATTACATAACGCTAAACTATTGTCAACCCACACCCAGCCCCTAGTAACGCTTCATGTATGGTAGAGTTCTAAAATTTATAAAGTCCTTAACGCTCAGGCAAGTACCCTCCCACAACCTAAAACGTCATGTAGTGAATGGGCCCTCATGATGCTTTTCTCTAATCACGATATAATTGCTTTCATTCGCAGAACATAGCAAAAATAATTGCCTACCTTACGGCTTCCAAACACGATTCAAGCAAAAACGATTCAAGCATCAACCTTTCGTGGTTCGATACACCGTTTTCTTCATAATTTCGCAAATAAATGATTCAATTAGTATATGAATATTTAGTTTTATTATCTTTCGCACGAATCCTACAAGCATTTTCTCACTTAATAATGGAAAGATACAATGGATCGTATGTTTCATTAGATAAACTTTCAACGTCATTTCATGTGAAAAACTTCAAGTCAAATTACTTGACAAATACCTTCATCATAATTTAGATCTATTATTGCTTGCAAAAAGTATTTTGATCTGTAAAATGATACCGAAAAAGTATTCTTTCAACTCGGGAAGTTGAAACACGTGAGAGTTTTGAGAGGATTCACAACAGCTGATCGATATAGAGAGGAGTAGAATCAAACGCACGTACCAATCATGAAACTTTAATTTCATTTCATTTATTTAGTTAACATCTAAACAGATAACACTGAATCAACAATTTGCCGCCACAATACACGGTTCGAGGCCGCATCTCTCCATCCTCGGATACGCCCCACGCTCGCCAAGTCGTTCTGCACCTGGTCTGCCCATCTCGCTCGCTGCGCTCCACGCCGTCTCGTACCTGCCGGATCGGAAGCGAACACCATCTTTGCAGGGTTGTTGTCCGGCATTCTTGCAACATGTCCTGCCCATCGTACCCTTCCGGCTTTAGCTACCTTCTGGATACTGGGTTCACCGTAGAGTTGGGCGAGCTCATGGTTCATTCTTCGCCGCCACACACCGTCTTCTTGCACACCGCCAAAGATGGTCCTAAGCACCCGTCTCTCGAATACTCCGAGTGCTTGCAAGTCCTCCTCGAGCATTGTCCATGTTTCATGTCCGTAGAGGACAACCGGTCTTATAAGCGTCTTGTACATGACACATTTGGTGCGGTGGCGAATCTTCTGGAGCCCGTAGTAGGCCCGACTTCCACAGATGATGCGCCTTCGTATTTCACGACTAACGTTGTTGTCAGCCGTTAGCAAGGATCCGAGGTAGATGAATTCCTCGACCACCTCGAAGGTATCCCCGTCTATCGTAACACTGCTTCCCAGGCGGGCCCTGTCGTGCTCGGTTCCGCCCACAAGCATGTACTTTGTCTTTGACGCATTCACCACCAGTCCAACTTTTGTTGCTTCACGTTTCAGGCGGGTGTACAGTTCTGCCAACTTTGCAAATGTTCGGCCGACAATGTCCATGTCATCCGCGAAGCAAATAAATTGACTGGATCTGTTGAAAATCGTACCCCGGCTGTTACACCCGGCTCTCCGCATGACACCTTCTAGCGCAATGTTGAACAACAGGCACGAAAGTCCATCACCTTGTCTTAGTCCTCGGCGCGATTCGAACGAACAGGAGTGTTCGCCCGAAATCTTCACACAGTTTTGCACACCATCCACCGTTGCTTTGATCAGTCTGGTAAGCTTCCCAGGGAAGCTGTTCTCGTCCATAATTTTCCATAGCTCTACGCGGTCTATACTGTCGTATGCCGCCTTGAAATCAACGAACAGATGGTGCGTTGGGACCTGGTATGCACGGCATTCTTGAAGGATTTGTCGTACAGTGAAGATCTGGTCCGTTGTCGAGCGGCCGTCAACGAAGCCGCCTTGATAACTTCCCACGAACTCATTCTCTAATGGTGACAGACGACGGAAGATGATCTGGGATATTACTTTGTAAGCGGCATTAAGGATGGTGATCGCTCGAAAGTTCTCACACTCCAGTTTGTCGCCTTTCTTGTAGATGGGGCATATAACCCCTTCCTTCCACTCCTCCGGTAGCTGTTCGGTTTCCCAGATTCTGACTATCAGTTTGTGCAGGCAAGTGGCCAGCTTTTCCGGGCCCATCTTGATGAGCTCAGCTCCGATACCATCCTTACCAGCTGCTTTATTGGTCTTTAGCTGTTGAATGGCATCCTTAAAATCCCTCAACGTGGGGGCTGGTTGGCTTCCATCGTCCGCTGAACTGACGTAGTCATCTCCTCCGCTGCCTTGACTTTCACTGCCTGTACTCTCAGCGCCATTCAGATGTTCCTCGTAGTGCTGCTTCCACCTTTCGAGCACCACACGTTCGTCCGTCAAGATGCTCCCATCCTTATCCCGGCACATTTCGGCTCGCGGCACAAAGCCTTTGCGGGATGCGTTGAGCTTCTGGTAGAACTTGCGTGTATCTTGAGAACGGCACAGCTGTTCCATCTCCTCGCACTCCGCTTCTTCCAGGCGGCGTTTCTTTTCCTGAAAAAGGCGGGTCTGCTGTCTCCGCTTCCGTCTATAACGTTCCACGTTCTGCCGGGTACCTTGCTGCAGCGCGACCGCCCGCGCTGCGTCCTTCTCCTCCAGAATCTGTCTGCACTCTTCGTCGAACCAATCGTTCCGTCGACTTCGACCCATATACCCGACGTTGTTCTCCGCTGCGTCGTTAATGGCTGCTTTGACTGTATTCCAGCAGTCCTCAAGAGGGGCCCCATTGAGCTCACCCTCTTCCGGCAACGCTGCCTCGAGATGCTGCGCGTATGCAGTGGCGACATCAGGTTGCTTCAGTCGCTCTAGGTCGTACCGCGGCGGTCGTCGGTACCGAACATTGTTGATGACGGATAGTTTTGGGCGCAGTTTAACCATCACCAGATAGTGGTCAGAGTCGATGTTAGCGCCACGATATGTCCTGACGTCGATAATGTCGGAGAAGTGCCGTCCATCAATCAGAACGTGGTCGATTTGTGATTCTGTCTGCAGTGGTGATCTCCAGGTGTACCGATACGGGAGGCTGTGTTGGAAGTAGGTGCTGCGAATGGCCATATTCTTGGAGGCGGCGAAATCAATTAGTCGTAGGCCGTTTTCGTTCGTCAGCCGGTGAGCGCTGAACTTTCCAATAGTCGGTCTAAACTCCTCCTCTTGGCCAACCTGAGCGTTCAAATCTCCTATGATGATTTTGACGTCGTGGCTTGGGCAGCTGTCGTACTCACGTTCCAGCTGCGCGTAGAATGCGTCCTTATCATCATCAGTGCTTCCGGAGTGTGGGCTATGGACGTTGATTATGCTGAAGTTGAAGAACCGGCCTTTGATCCTCAACCTGCACATTCTTTCATTGATCGGCCACCACCCGATCACGCGCCTTTGCATATCGCCCATCACTATGAAAGCTGTTCCCAGCTCGTGTGTGTGTTGCCGCAGCTCTGGTAGATGGTATGATTACCTCTAAACGTTCGCACCATTGATCCCTTCCAACAAACCTCCTGCAGCGCTACGATGCCGAATCCACGGTCCTTGAGCACATCGGCGAGTATGCGTGTGCTCCTGATGAAGTTGAGAGATTTGCAGTTCCACGAACCGAGTTTCCAATCGCTAGTCCCTTTTCGTCGCAGTGGTCTTCGCCGATGGTTCCGGTCCGTACTCTCTTGTTGATTGTTCGTTGCTTATGTTTTTTAAAGGCTGGCTTGCAGGGCCCGACACCAAACCCCCTAAATTTCCGGAGGACCATTCCTCCTTATTCCCGGTGGACCATGGTGCACAGTTTCACTTAAAGTCCCTCGCTGGCACTCGGACGATAATCAGCCGCCCCTAACATGGAGAACAGACGCTGTTGTGAGCCGATCCTGACATGGAGAACAGACGCTCAGTAAGATTTGCACCTCCGAAGAGGAGCAAACCCCCCCCCTTCCCTGTCAGCATACGACCGTAGTTCCCACTGAGGTTGGTTACCCGATCTTCCCTAAGGTTGCTCGTATCCCGGCCAGCATAGCACCACGGGGAGGTTGGGATAGGAGTTGCTGGGTAAGAGGCTGAATACCACGAGATGGGGTCTATTTTATTCCTTCAGGTACGCGAAGTACCAATGGTACGCTTTACCCAGCATTTGCCGTGCCATGAAACTTTAATGCAGGTAGAGTTAAAAACAAGCATCCAATAATTGTATTTATGAATAATTGTGTAATAATATCAAGTAGTTGGCACAGTTATAACTGTTTATGCACAGTACAAAGCAAGGAATTGCCTAGAATAAGTTTTACAATTGACTTTCTTCAGTAGTGCGTTATGCATCATTCCCACCTAAAGCATTGTTTACGTTTTGGAAAAAAGTTTCTTTGAGAGTATCGCGAGAGCGAGAGCAACACAACTATCATGGTTTCAACTAGCAGTAAATCTCAAAATTATGCGGCAGCCAATAATTAACGTATGTAATTTGCTTGAAGGCACAACATGAGGGCTAAAACATGTAGCCTTTTTGCAATTGCAGTTTTTAATACAGTTTTCATTTTTCTAAACTTCTTCACTTGCAAATATGGTAAATATTTGGGAAATAAATGATTCATATAATAGTATTTTCGTTAGCATGTCCTTGGTAAGCGTGCTATTGGGGGAATCTGAAACGCACTCTCAGGCTCTGTCTCATTTGGAGAATTAAACTTAAAAGTGACAGTTCAAAAATTAGCAAATAACCCAGTCATAAGAATGGCTGGTGCTACCCAGCAATTCCAATAAGACATCGATGCAAAATGATTCGATATCTGTCAAAAATAATCTTGCTCTGCGAGCAGGGTTATTTGATAATTATTGAAATGTCACTTTTAAGTTTAATTTCAGTTTAATTCTCCAAATGAGACAGACCCTCACAATCAGTGTGATAGTATTTTACATGCAACCAATTAGAATTCACGCTCAATAAGATGATTTGATTTTCTCTATTTGTTTGCATGCTGCCTTTATTCAACGCAAGCAAATAGACTGGTACTATAAACAGCAACCCATCTTTATCCTTCGTATGTTCGAAATCAACAATCACTTGTCCCAAGTGGGCTGAAAAATTATCCACATGATAGGGACAAGGATGCCGATGTTTTGTCCATTTCTCTCGAGACTTTCGCTGGTTTAAATGAGATATTGCGGACATTCATCGTCGTTTTTTGCTATTTGGCATCAATGCCAAATGTAAGCAAGCCGGCTGGTGGAATAATTCTGGTTGGAAATGCGATATATGAAGATTTATAGCGATAAATGTGCTCAGCCGTAGCATAATGGGCCAAGGTTTGAGCCGTTACCCCTATACGGTCTGAGAAGTTTTCGGGTGTCAAATTGACTTACTTACTTTACTTACGGATCCTGTACACCTCCGGTGGTGCAAAGGGCCGACTTGACTGGTCGTACAATATTCAATAATCATATTCTTTAGGCAATTTACTTACGTAGACTTTCTGATAGCCATCATCAACTTTTTTGAGCTTTTGATGATATTGATCGTGTATATTTGAAGAAGGAATGATCTCGCTTTTTGCATTGCACCGAGCAAATGCGTGCTTCCACTTTTTAGGGAATAATAGGTCCTGAGGGATGGTCTACTAGGAATATTCTGGGAAATAGATTCAAATGGTATACGATTTTGGACGAACAGTTTTCTGCGGTATCTGGGGAATTGAGGCGCGAAATCGTTTGTGTAGTTTGTATACAGGGAAGCCTTTGTGATAATATCAGAAACACATGGATCAATAACGAATTGCTCAGAATAGCTCGTGGACACTAGAATTGCTCGTGGACACTATAACCGGAATTGGATCAATTTGGTGAGATTGTTTCAATATGTTTTAGGACGATTTTAAAACTAAATACGCAAAATAAGAAGTAAACTTACTGTTTGACTATTAAAACTTGTAATACTAGAACTTGACTATAACAATAGAAATTGGAGACAACTGGACAGAAATTTCGTGAACATTGTTTGGACTAATGACATGATTGTAACTTATAGGATACTATTAACTGAACGACATATTGACACATCCATTCTCAACTGCATCAAAATAAGGGAAGCTCTTAGATTAATATATTGATTTATTGCATTAGTACTTGAATTAATTTATTCTTATTGTGAAACAAACATCTTCATTCAAAAGTGTTACTTGGACAATGGACATGGCATCAGTACCACCCGTTGTCAACATCGACTGCTATTATGTATTGAATGTCGGCTACAAGAAAACACGAATTTAACTTTATATGTTACTACTTGGAAAATATCTATGTTCGTGCTGAGCTTCCATTATTTGTTCGGTTTACAATACGACTCCCGGCCGCATTATTCCTTATAGGACTAATAACTTAATCACCCAATGGATATTGGATACCATGAAAATTGAAGAAAACCTGACCATAACAATCGAAATTGCAGACAACTAGACAGAAATTTCGTGAACATTGTTGGACTAATGAAAGTTGTAACATGATTGTAACAAACTTATATGATACTATTAACTCGACGACATCCGTTCTCAACTGCATAAATAAGGGAAGCTCTTAGATTAATGTGTTGATTTATTGCACTAGTACTTGAACTAGCTTATTGTAAAACTAAAATCTTCATTCGAAAGTGTTACTTGGACATGGCATCAGTACCACTCGTTGTCAACATCGACTGCTATTAGGTATTGAATGTCGGCTACAAGAAAAAATGAATTCAACTTTACATGCTAATTACTTTAAAAAACGAGTATACGTAGAACTTGTATAAACGTAACGTATTTACATTTATCTTGTGGATTTATGGAGTTTAATCTAGGCATTGATATTGGAAAATGCTGTGTAGAATTATTAGCTATTTGTTTATTAAAAACTTCTGGAAATAAAACTAATAATTAAATAAGGTACCCCGGGGCAAGTGGGACCTAAAAAAACGCTAGTTCAGCAAAATTGTTAACGCATACTTATAAAACATGATATTTCAGTACATTAACCACGCATACATCATTATATGCTTCCGTTGTTGAAGTGTAGACGTGTTGTAAGCCATTTATTCAATTACAAAAAATATTGGTAGTGAAAGAAATAAATTCACCTGTAGGACCCACTTACCCCTTCAAACGGAGCAAGTGGGACCTATTCTGTTTTATACTGTCGAACTAAACTAATTAAAGGAATCTACAATATTCATGTTACTTCTGAGTCGTAGTATTTTCAGATCATGGATGGAGGTTTGTTGCTTGTCGGATTTTTGTTTTTGCTACAAGGAAGGGATTATAATTTTAGCAAATATGAACACCAGACAACAGCCGATTTACTGTTTAATTGGCTCTTGTTTTGCTCTTCACTGGGTTACTTTTGTACCAAATGTTTTAGATGGAAAGGATAAGCAATTCTTTATTCACCATTCGAGTGAATGTTTCTGTGTTTAAAGCACAGATTATTACATAAATCAGTACTTCAAAAGAAACGTTTTTATTCAGGCTATGCGCACTGCTATAAATTTGTAATAGAACGATCAAATATTTACCACTATACGAACAAAATAAAACCAACCGTAACAAAGATTTCTTATTGACGATAGTATTCAAAGCTTAAAAATTCTATTAGAGGAAACCGCCAAATGTTGAACAGCTAATTTTGTCCCCTATTGTTGAACTCCCATGCAGAAATGCACGTGCGTTCAACAATAGGCAAAGAAATTAGCCGTTCAACATTTGGCGAATTACTCTAATAAAATTTTCATACTTAGGCAAAATGTTCTATTTTAGAGGAACTGTCCCGTTTCCTAAACAAAGAAATAAGGCAGCAATTTCGTTGTTTCTTTTTGCTAACATACGTGGTTACTGCTGGAAAAAATCACAACAATAAGAAACAAGTCAAGAAGAAGTAACCCTACCAAAATAGAAGAGGTACTACTAATACATCAACGAAAAATTATTTAATGTTTTGGCTCCAAGCTTCAAGTCTAAGTCAAGTTCAATATGTAATATAATTTCCCAGAAAACGAACACCAAAGTGTAAAATAATGTTTATTTACATATTCTTCGGGAAATTATTTTTTGCGAACTTTTTTAAAACATTTACATGTACACACGGCGAAATTTTTCAATCTAAAATGGATATTATCACTATTGCTGATTGTGCGTTATTAATTGCTAATGCCTTCTGCGAATGAATGAAAGTAGGGGTAGTAGGGGCAATATGAACATACGGGGCAATATGAGCCACCCTCATTTTGAGCTTATTGACAAGTTTTAGCATGTAAAAGTTATAAGATCTTTAAGAGGATGCTACACATATGCATCAACGTGAAAACCGCATTAAAATTCAATTCAAACATGAAAATACACTTGAAAATGTAAATTTTCGCTGCATAGGCAAAATTATTATAAGATTTGAAGTTTATAAATAAAGTTTTGACACAAAACTGATTAAAATACAGGTCAAAAATACACCACAATCAAAAGATATATTAAAATTGAATATTGTACACACATGTTTGTATTGACATAAATCTGAGTTTATCATAAAACTTTTTTTTTTTCCAAAACCAGTCTCTATGGGGCAATATGGGCATACCTGCACAGAGCAAGATATCAGGCCTTAAAATACGAACAAGTTCAAATTTCAGTAGTCAAATACAAGAATATTATCATATATGTAAGATTCATTACGGAAAAATTACAACAGCGCATTACTGCGATTGAAACAGAAAAAAATGACCATTGGCCAATTGAAATGTGGCTGTTCAAACGGTGAAGAGTGGCAAATCGGTTCAGTCCGCTGTTGTGCGGTTTTTTAATTTTATTTGGTATGGAATACTCACAACGGTTGTAGGAATATCATATTCTTCCATATTACAATACATTTTAGGCCTAAATAAACGTTTTGGATGGGTGGCCCATACAGCCCCAAATGGTGGCTCATATTGCCCCGTATAGTTGGGAACACACATTGAAATCAATACATTTTCAAAAGTGCATTCCATCAATTTCCAAACGCATTTTTCGTCATTCATCGACGTTATATGAAAGGTAACATTCTCTAGTATAAATCAACTACATTTGAACGATGTTTTTTGAGCTTTTCAGCGCTTTTCGGAACGATTTCCTTAGGCGGCCCATATTGCCCCGATCACCCCTAATTAAAGTGATGTACAAACAATCAAGTCATTTGGTTGGAACGCGGTCGAGTTATTAACGTTACAGACGGGAATAAAGGATGCTGCCCAAATGGTTCCGCTCCCTACTTGATTTTTTTTGCTGGGGAATCAGAACTGTTGTAGTATGTCCAGAGCATTAGTGATTAATCATAGATTTAATCATGATTAATGAATAATGGGTTATTTAATCATTATTCATTAATCATAATCATACAAAAAATACGATTCAATCATTAATCACTAATCGTTAATAATATATTTTTGCATTTAATCATTAATCACTAATCGTATTCATGATTGTTTTGAGTTTATTCATTAATCATCAATTTTAAACATTGCATACATTGCTTTTATTCATTATTCTTTAATCATAATCATACAATTTTTAAACCTTTAACATAATTTGGTAGAAAGGTTACTTTATTATTGATCACTATGCAAATCGATCAATTTATTTATTCATAATCATCGATCGTTAATCATTAATCATACACATATTGTGTCAACATTTAATCACGATCGGTAATCGTTAATCATACTTCAATCGTTTTATTCTTTAATCATAATCGTTAATCATTGTCAAAAATTATTTTAATCGTTAATCATAATCATTAATCATTGTCAAAAATGGATAAATCATTAATCATAATCTTTAATCATAGAGTTGAATGGTTTAATCATAAGAAATTTAATCATTCATTGGAAGCTTTATTCATTAACGCTCTGTGTATAACCATGTTTTAATGTATGTGTCGTTCGATACCAAGCACAACTTAACATATGGTCAGTCATATGCCATGACTCGTACCCATCCCGGTATCATGTGGTGTGGATTATGAAACGTCGCCCGAGTGCCAGCAAGGGACTCTAAGTGAAACTGTGCACCATGGTCCACCGGAAATTTAGGGGGTTTGGTGTCAGGCCCTGCAAGCCAGCCAAAAAAAAAACTCACGCAACGAACAATCAACAAGAGAGTACGGACCGGAACCATCGGCGAAGACCATTGCGACGAAAAGGGACTAGCGATTGGAAACTCGGTTCGTGGAACTGCAAATCTCTCAACTTCATCGGGAGCACACGCATACTCGCCGATGTGCTCAAGGACCGTGGATTCGGCATCGTAGCGCTGCAGGAGGTTTGTTGGAAGGGATCAATGGTGCGAACGTTTAGAGGTAATCATATCATCTACCAGAGCTGCGGCAACACACACGAGCTGGGAACAGCTTTCATGGTGATGGGCGGCATGCAAAGGCGCGTGATCAGGTGGTTGCCGATCAACGAGTGCAGGTGCGGGTTGTGCAGGTTGAGGATCAAAGGCCGGTTCTTCAACTTAAGCATAATCAACGTCCATAGCCCACACTCCGGAAGCACTGATGATGATAAGGACGCATTCTACGCGCAGCTGGAACGTGAGTACGATAGCTGTCCAAGCCACGACGTCAAAATCATCATAGGAGATTTGAACGCTCAGGTTGGCCAAGAGGAGGAGTTTAGACCGACTATTGGGAAGTTCAGCGCACACCGGCTGACGAACGAAAACGGCCTACGACTAATTGATTTCGCTGCCTCCAAGAATATGGCCATTCGCAGCACCTACTTCCAACACAGCCTTCCATATCGGTACACCTGGAGATCACCACTGCAGACAGAATCACAAATCGTTCTGATTGATGGACGGCACTTCTCCGACATTATCGACGTCAGGACATATCGACCTAGAGCGACTGAAGCAACCTGATGTCGCCACTGCATACGCGCAGCATCTCGAAGCAGCGTTGTTGGAAGAGGGTGAGCTCGATGGGGCCCCTTTTGAGGACTGCTGGAATACAGTTAAAGCAACCATTAACGACGCAGCGGAGAACAACGTCGGGTATATGGGACGAAGTCGACGGAACGATTGGTTCGACGAAGAGTGTAGACAGATTCTGGAGAAGGACGCAGCGCGGGCGGTCGCGCTGCAGCAAGGTACCCGACAGAACGTGGAACGTTATAGACGGAAGCGGAGACAGCAGACCCGCCTTTTTCAGGAGAAGAAACGCCGCCTGGAAGAAGCGGAGTGCGAGGAGATGGAACAGCTGTGCCGTTTTCAAGAAACACGCAAGTTCTACCAGAAGCTCAACGCATCCCGCAAAGGCTTCGTGCCGCGAGCCGAAATGTGCCGGGATAAGGATGGGAGCATCTTGTCGGACGAACGTGTGGTGATCGAAAGGTGGAAGCAGCACTACGAGGAACATTTGAATGGCGCTGAGAGTACATGCAGTGAAAGTCACGGCAGCGGAGGAGATGACTACGTCAGTTCTGCGGACGATGGAAGCCAACCAGCCCCCACCTTGAGGGAAGTTAAGGATGCCATCCAATAGCTAAAGACCAATAAAGCAGCTGGTAAGGATGGTATTGGAGCTGAACTCATCAAGATGGGCCCGGAAAAGCTAGCCACTTGCCTGCACAAATTGGGAAACTGAACAGCTACCGGAGGAGTGGAAGGAAGGGGTTATATGCCCCATCTACAAGAAAGGCGACAAACTGGAGTGTGAGAACTTTTGAGCGATCACCATCCCTAATGCCGCCTACAAAGTGATAACCCAGATGATCATCTTCCGTCGTCTGTCACCATTAGTAAATGAGTTCGTGGAAAGTTATCGTTGACGGCCGCTCGACAACGGACCAGATCTTTACTGTACGGCAAATTCTTTAAAAATGCCGTGAACACCAGGTCCCAAAGCACCATCTATTCATTGATTTCAAGACGGCATACGACAATATAGACCGCGTAGAGCTATGGAAAATTATGGACGACAACAGCTTCCCTGGGAAGCTTACCAGACTGATCAAAGCAACGATGGATGGTGTACAAAACTGTGTGAAGATTTCGGGCGAACACTCCAGTTGGTTCGAATTGCGCCGAGGACTAAGACAAGGTGATGGACTTTCGTGCCTGTTGTTCAACATTGCGCTACAAGGTGTCATGCGGAGAGCCGGGTGTAACAGCAGGGGTACGATTTTCAACATATCCAGTCAATTTTTTTGTTTCGCGGATGACATGAACATTGTCGGCCGAACATTTGCAAAGGTGGCAGAACTGTACACCCGCCTGAAACTGGACTGGTGGTGAATGCCTCAAAGACAAAGTACATACTTGTGGGCGGAACAGAGCGCGACAGGGCCCGCCTGGAAAGCAGTGTTACGATATACGGGGATACCTTCGAGGTGGTCGAAGAATTTGTCTACATCGGATCCTTGGTAACGGCTGATAACAATGTCAGTCGTGAAATACGAAGGCGCATCATCTGCGGAAGTCGAGCCTACTACGGGCTCCAGAAGAAACTACGGTCAAAAAAGATTCGCCACCGCACCAAATGTGTCATGTACAAGACGCTAATAAGACCAGTTGTCCTCTACGGACATGAAACATGGACAATGCTCGAGGAGGACTTGCAAGCACTCGGAGTATTCGAGAGACGGGTGCTTAGGACCATCTTTGGCGGTGTGCAAGAAAACGGTGTGTGGCGGCGAAGAATGAACCATGAGCTCGCCCAGCTCTACGGCGAACCCAGTATCCAGAAGTTAGCTAAAGCCGGAAGGGTACGATGGGCAGGGCATGTTGCAAGAATGCCGGACAGCAACCCTGCAAAGATGGTGTTCGCTTCCGATCCGGCAGGTACTAGACGACGTGGAGCGCAGCGAGCGAGATGGGCAGACCAGGTGCAGAACGACTTGGCGAGCGTGGGGCGTATTCGAGGATGGAAAGATGCGGCCTCGAACCGTGTATTGTGGCGTCAAATTGTTGATTCAGTGTTATCTGTTTAGATGTAGACTAGATAAATGAATGAATAGTAAAGAAAGACGTAAGTCCTACGTCAAAACATCTATGTAGGTGCTGAGCTTCCATTATTTGTTCGGTTCATAACTGACTGACTGTAGAAGCTGACTGACTATGGGAAGGGAAATGCATCGGTATGATAACAATACAACCCCCGGCCGCAGTGATCTAGTGAGCAACATAGCATGAGTCGTCTGCTAGTATTGTGTATCACATGGAGAGCCCAGCCTTGATAACAGTCTATTAAGACTACAACTGGTCAACTCTCGAAAAAAATATACCTATCTAGCTAGATTTAAGCGTAGCTATGATTCATCATCATCAGGGAACACATCAGAAAAGTATTGCAAAAAAGGAGGAGATTATTATTAGGAGGATTTTATTATTACTGAGAGAAGAGGCCCACCCCACTGCATTACTATTTCAATCTCCAAGACACGATGTCCGATGGTTCACATGCAAAGATTATTCGGCCGAATAGAGGCAGATTTTTCGGCCGAACATTCATAGCCTTTCAGTACAAGTCACCATTAATTATGTCTAATAGCGAGATATGTTTGCCTTTCTCGTATTTAATAAATGACTTCACTATTTTGTGAGATTGGAAGGATGTCATCTAATTGTGTTTTACAATATTTCTATAATGATGAAAACATTTATTGGTCTATATTTCGTCTTACAAAACACTATGGACACGGACTTCAAGATTCATTACCGAAGTTCAAGATGTCTAATGAACTACACGATACATGACGTGAACTTTTCTTAATCATATATTATCGTTTGTTGGTTAACATCGTTCGTAAGTTCAATCAAAGTAAATTGTCTGTGTTTCGGGTATTGGAACACCCGACATGGACATTAATTTACGATGTTCTGAAAACTCAGATGTAAACTGGTACATTATATGACAGATTTTGATTTAAAAAATGTATTGGAAGTAACCACTTCCTTCGATGGGACTTGAATCCACGGGTCTTGGTCGAAGGAAAGTGATTACCTTCAATACATTTTTTAGATCACAATCTTCCATATAATTTAGATATTCGCATCTGAGTTTTCAGAACATTGTAAATCGGTAACATTCTTTGATGCGTATGCTTTCGTTACTCGAATTACGGAAACGTATGTTTCATAAATAATATAATTAATTACAAAATAACAATGCTTATATAATTTTTAGCTATATAATATTGAAGAGTATCCATTATTTTCTTGGAAATGCTTAAAATCAGTGAAATCATTAGTTGGATTTCAGTTTCTACTAAAGAATAGCTACATTACACAGAATGCAATATCATAAAGAATAAAGTCTTTAAAAACTTACCCCGTTCGTCTGCTCGTCGGAGTGGAAGAAGGACACTAATGCTGCTGGTCGAAAGTAGGAACGGCGAAACAGAACATCCGAGAGATCAATACAAATAGTGTTCGACACTACAGGCCAATGCGCGGAGGAGCGCTCAACTTTAGAACACTGGAGTCGTTTCCGTGATCGCTAGGCATGCTTGTTGCCCCTAATTCCACGCGACACTCAGAGGTGCCCACAGGTTCCCGCTCACTGATAACTACGTCGCATCTCGGGCATTTCAATTTTGTCAATTTGCTACTTGCTCCTTCTGCCGAAGGTGAACCAGTCACAACGGTGCAGTAACGACTGGCACAATCCTTATGCAACGCATGGCCACAATTGCCAAAAACCACAACGCAATCTTTAGCGCCGTTGTACAGCTTGTTTCGACAGATGATACATTTGATAGATTTCACGCAGAGTCCTTTCCTAGCGAAACGGCGCTCTCGAGCTAGAATGGCGTGCAGATCTCGGCCCAGAATTTGTGACGTAGTCTCCAGTAGCACCGTTTCGTAGGCCGAATTGGACAACATGCCGATAAGAACGTGTCTGATGTCACCGAAGTTCCCTGTCTTCGTCCCGGAGGTCAGCACCAACTGGACCAGTTTAGCCAAATCGACAAACTCGCTTGCCGAATGTAGGATATTTTTCGTTATTTGCGTTAGATCAGCTCTGGAGAGAACAATTTTTAACAGTGAGAACCAGAGTTCTTGACGTTCGGCTTCTGACAGAACTGTCGAAGCTCGGGAACACAAACCGGATACCTGAAAGAAATCGAATGATGATAGCCAATGTTGATCTCACTATCCTGTTATTAATCTTACCTGCAGAGCACACATCTCGGCCGTACTTTCCGGGGCATCTTTAAGCGCTTCTACCGCAACGGCATAAGCCGCCTGGTAGTCACCCTGCTTTTCGTACAGATAAATTAAAGCCGTATTCATTCCATGGCCCTTGATAACACCAACAGCGAAATCCAGCCGATAAGAATCGTTCGACTTCAGGAACTCGATCACGTCTTCCGGTTGGTATTGACAAAGCAGTTCCAAGTACTTCTCACAGTCACGTGTTTCCAACTGGACTCCTTGCTTGTTTAACTGCCGAAGAAACTGAAACAATCTCTCCGGACTATTGTGCAGCTGTTGAAGAAACTGATTTAAATGTCTCATGAACTGATCCGTTGCGACCCGAGTCGTCTGTTCACAATTAATGTCCAGAATGGTTTGAAAATTCTTCATAAATAGTGGCAACACTTGCCTCCGTTCTTCCTCGCTGTACTGGCAGATGTAATTGAACAGCTCGCTATGGCGGAACTCATCCAACAAGTAGCAATCGAATATTTCCTCGTACCGACCAAGTTGCTCCAAAATGTATTCCGTGACTCGATAACACCGGCCGTGACGTGAAATTTCCAACAAATCTTCATTCGGAATGTGACTAAGGCAGTTGGACCGGAGCAGTTCTAGCCACGTTTGCTCCTGTTCGGAATGTTCTCTCCGAGTCATACCACCAATGGAAATTTCTTCACTCTGCCTCGTCAGATAGGTTATTACTCGTTCTAAGAGCAGTTCATTCTCTGGTAATTGGCGGGAAGCTATCTGTTGAGCAATGAAATTCAGCAAACAGCCGATCTGCGACCAACTGGCGTGCTCCGGAGTAAGTATTTCTAACAAAATATTTATAATCCGTTGCCGCTGAGATAATCCAAGTTCTCCATTGAACTCTTTCTCCTGGAATGCAAGTGAAATCACGTTCAGCGTTTCTCTGGTATCAAACTCCAGCAATGTCCTCAGATACGGATAAGGAAGCTCGGCTTCGGGGGCGTTCTTTGAATGAATCACCGTTAGGCAGCGCAGCACTTCATGCTTCACCGTGGCAATCAGCTCCGGTTCAATGTCTCCCGTTGGATAGCCTCGACCTGCGAGACAGCTGGACACATACACCAGCAAGCAATTCCCCAGATGGGAATCGTTCTCGTCGTTGATGATTGGAATTAAATCCGTCAGCGAAACCGTGTAATCACGTAGGGCTTTAGTGTTTAGGTACATCTGGGCCCGATAGAGGTTCTCCTTGCGGCAGATGGTTAGCACCTGATGCAAATCCAGGCATTGCCAGTCCAGCTTAAGAATTAGATTTTCCAGCCGAGTAAGGTCTCTTCTACGCAGAAAATAATCACAAAGCACTTGTGCAACTGAAGGAGCGATCGAGTTCAGATTATCGTTCTCGATTTGTCGGGCGATGATAGTTAAGTAGTAGTCAGTAGTGGGGAGGCGGTCGTAAAGCTCTTGCCAGAGGAGATTCCTAAAAATGAATGCAAGACAGGAGACAAATTATTAAATTGATTAATTTGAAATTGTAGCAAAAGAGTTGTTTCTACAGTATTTCTATTCCATGCAAAATCAAGCTGCTATCAAGCCACTCTGTATTATTTGATGTAACACAAAAAAGAAAAATAATCTGACCTGAAAACATGTATCTAAAAATTCCTTACTTTTCATTTATCTCTATCAGACACGCTACCATTGCTTCCAGGCACAGTTCTGGCGATTTACGAGTGGCGCTCAAATACTCATCAAACATTCGAAGGATTCGCTCCTTAGCAACGGCTAACCGACGGTGTCGCCCAGCTGCCGCTCGGTATCCGTCAACGGCCAGTTCAATTGCTTCTTCCCAGCGTTGCATCGACGTCAGGTAGGAAATTCGGTCGCTCCAAGCTCTGGCGCTGACCCCGTGTAGGCTTTTCCCTGCCAGTAGATATATTTGGCTACCCTGTGAAACAACCGTATTGTAACAAGCCGAGTCTCCGGCTAAGGCTAGAGCTGGGGAGACGTTTCCTCCGGTTGCTAAGCCTTTGAACTGCGCGGAATTGTACATCAGACCAACATTCGACACGTCAATTGTTTCCAATTCCTTGTTGGTTCGAACATCCGACAAATGGAGCATTTCCATCGTGTCCAAACAGGCAATTGTCTTCGGTCCAAGCCAGTGAAGCGCCAAAAGATTGTAACCAAGGTGGATATGGCGAAGAAAGATAAGAGATATTCGTCCACTGCAATAGCTTATCTGATGGAAATACAAATCAGCACCACGTGCAGCTGCCAACACGGGATCGATGGTTCGTGATGAATCTGCAGCTTGAATCAGTACCATCTGCCATGCAAGCAGCGGCAAACAATCTGGATAACCGGCCATTGGATGGAATTTAATGACCTTAAGTCTAGGACGGATCATCACGACAAAAAACTTGCTCAGCGTGGCCAACGCTGCCAAAGTATAATTCTTCAACGGATGTTCCTCGTCTCCCAACAATAATGGCTCTACTGTACAAACTTCTCCACGGGCTCCACTAAATAAGCAGCGAGAATCACAGCCACGGATTCCAAGCCTCCTGGTAAAGCTTAAACTCCATACAGACCCACCGGAATCCGAACAAAGTGCTAGTGCAGGTCGGTTCGTCCATTTCAGATGCAGCACACCCGTGTTTGGAGTAATTACCTCGTTAAGTGTACGAATCACGTCTCCTGTAAACGTATCTATCATCAGTATACTCCCCAGGCGAACCCGGCCAACAGACGGGTATTGTCTTCGTTGAAAGCCAAAGCTGAAACCGCTCCTTGCGAAATCCCATCTTGACAGCACCATTTCAGGGTCTGCGAACAGTCAAACGCCAAAATATGTCCATGTGATGTTCCCACGGCAATCATTTGTGAAACCGTACAGGACGTTGCCAGTCCGGCGTCTATTCTGTCCACAGCGGATGTGACCTGTGCCGTAACGCCCTGTAGTACGACGTGCCTTAGAATCGACTCCATTCGCATGTAGTCATCGTTCAACGAAGGAGTCGGTGTCGACCCCAACCCTCCACTGACCACACCCCATCTACAACTGTTCGCCCGGCCACCGATACACTGTCCAGGTCACTATCTATTTCACTGAGTACACTTTCCAACGTTGGGAGTTGGTCCACCGCAGGAATGGAATATTCCTCATCATCCAGCTGAAAGGAAATGTTGAATCAAAATTTTAGTATCAAATTTCTCCCTTATCAGTGCTCCACCCACCTCCTCAATATCCAGTTGGAGCGATTCAGCCAGCAGACTATCATTTGAGGATCCATGATCGGAATCCAGCAAAGAGTTCATCGACGGCGCTTTCAGGCTATTCATGATAAGTGGGTCGGCAAATTGTTGTCACAAAACTGACTTCAGAAAGCAGCCATGGCCTCAACTTGATTATTAAACGAAATTATTTCACAGAAAGAAAAAGCTCGTCATTAACTGCAAACGCACATATTTTGACAAATTTTTTTTCGATTATCGCCTCGTTTTTCGTATCACTTTTTATCGGTTGTTTCTTTCTCGCTGACGTTTGACCAGTGTGGTCAGATTTTTTTATCAGTGTGATTGAAAAAAAAAATCCCGCCCCATTGAAAATAGATGGAGGACCAAATCACGTGCGACACACAATAAAGCCCCAAACGCAATACAACGGAACGGCGACGGAAACAGCAAATTTGACAGAAAATATGGGCTAAAGCTCCAAACGCAATACAACGGAACGGCGACGGAAACGGAAAATTTGACAGTTAGCCCATATATTTTCTGTCAAATTTGCCGTTTCCGTCGCCGTTCCGTTGTATTGCGTTTGGGGCTTAACTGTCAAATTTTCCGTTTCCGTCGCCGTTCCGTTGTATTGCGTTTGGGGCTTAAAGCATTTTATGAGACAGATCGAAACAGCTGTTTTTTCGTTCAATCAAAGGTAATTGCCTATTTCCGGGGATTAAACCACCCGACTTGGACGTTAATTTACAATGTTATGAAAACTCATATGTGAATATGTACGTTATGTGGAAGATATTGATTTGGAAAATGTATTGAGGTAACCACTTTCCCTTCGATGGGACTCGAACCCATGACCCTACAGTACGCTAGACTGGTGCTTTAACCAACTAAGCTACGAAGGACCTCCGTCGGCCTTCGCAACCTAGTGGCTACTGAACGAGCTCGAGATTCCCAAATTGGACGCATAGTCAAATCACTCGCAATCCATTTCTCAAGCCAATACTTCCACATGTGTATTGTACACGTCCACATTAGAGGAGCGTGAGTATTTAGAATGTCTCGCGGCTATTAACATTCCCCATCAGCAACGGTACTGATCAAGTGAGGTTGTGTAAGCTATTTGCCAGTCGGTCGTCAAGCTCAGACCCGACCGCATTGCGTAGGCAAGAGCACGCAACTCAAGTTCAGTTCAATCAAAGGTAATTGCCTATTTCCGGGGATTAAACCACCCGACTTGGACGTTAATTTACAATGTTATGAAAACTCATATGTGAATTGACATTCTAAATACTCACGCTCCTCTAATGTGGACGTGTACAATACACATGTGGAAGTATTGGCTTGAGAAATGGATTGCGAGTGATTTGACTATGCGTCCAATTTGGGAATCTCGAGCTCGTTGAGTAGCCACTAGGTTGCGAAGGCCGACGGAGGTCCTTCGTAGCTTAGTTGGTTAAAGCACCAGTCTAGCGTACTGTAGGGTCATGGGTTCGAGTCCCATCGAAGGGAAAGTGGTTACCTCCAATACATTTTCCAAATCAATATCTTCCACATAACGTACATATTCACATATGAGTTTTCATAACATTGTAAATTAACGTCCAAGTCGGGTGGTTTAATCCCGGAAATAGGCAATTACCTTTGATTGAACTGAACTTGAGTTGCGTGCTCTTGCCTACGCAATGCGGTCGGGTCTGAGCTTGACGACCGACTGGCAAATAGCTTACACAACCTCACTTGATCAGTACCGTTGCTGATGAAGAATGTGTATAGCCGCCAGACATTCTAAATACTCACGCTCCTCTAATGTGGACGTGTACAATACACATGTGGAAGTATTGGCTTGAGAAATGGATTGCGAGTGATTTGACTATGCGTCCAATTTGGGAATCTCGAGCTCGTTCAGTAGCCACTAGGTTGCGAAGGCCGACGGAGGTCCTTCGTAGCTTAGTTGGTTAAAGCACCAGTCTAGCGTACTGTAGGGTCATGGGTTCGAGTCCCATCGAAGGGAAAGTGGTTACCTTCAATACATTTTCCAAATCAATATCTTCCACATAACGTACATATTCACATATGAGTTTTCATAATGTTTTTTCGTGTTTATCTACTTTGACAATTAGTGGGAGCCCGTTTGTTTGGTAATTTCGCGCCGAACATACCGATGGGTCCCATCATCAATTCTGTCTGTTTTACTTTTCGTCTACCAGGGTTTTAGAACAAAGTTTTTCAGATGATTCTTAAAATGTATCGTTAGATAATTCATGCCATTGCATTCTAAGCATGAAATGCTGAAGAAAACACGAATGAAAAGTAAAACGTTACAAACATTATTTTGTTTTCGGACCTAACGGAATGTTCACGCAGAATCATACCAAAACAAAACATTAGAAGTAAATAATCGGGCCACCGCGAAACGTCTCATAAAATGCCTTATAGACTAACGCAAAATGAACTCCCCCAAGAAATTATGACGTTTGAGCGGGTCGCATAATGAACGCAAAATGAACTTTTGTTCGAGAAGACGACCCACTCAAATGTCAAAAACCTTCGGGTGAGTGAATTCGATGAACCCCTGCATAAGTCTATAGACCAATGCAAACTCTAAAGAGCCCCGCACATAGGATACGTTTGCGTTGCGTTTGACACATTTCCCATGCTTTGGTCCGATTCGCGAATTAAAATCAAATTAAACTTAACAGTTCAGAAATTATACAATCTCCCGTTCATAAGAATGGATGGTGCTATCCAGCAAGATCAACAAAACATCTATCAAAAATGATTCAACATCTGTCAAAAGTAATCTTGCTCTGCGAGCAGGGTTATTTGAAAATTTTTGAACTGTTATTTTTGTTGGTCAAAAGAAGGGAACCCTCTCACCAAGAACAACAAATACTAGAGCTCCCTCTCTACACCACGGCAGGCTACTGACTGATACTTCTGCCAGCAGCTGCAGTTCTCTTTATTCAACAATAGGTATATACAATACATCCATAATAACATTATGTAATATTTCTTAATCTATACCAAAGAGCAACTACAACTAACCGGCGCCCGCTTCTTATCCATCTTCGATCTACAGCGAAGCGTCGCACACTACCTGATATTCCAACAATTTTTAAGTTTAATTTGATTTTAATTCGCGAATCGGACCAAAGCCAAACCTCACTTATTTTGACAGTTCACAGAGCTTGTTTACAAGGTGTTAGAAGAAAAATCGATGAAGGGAAAATTAAAATTCATATTTTTAGTTTACAATTGCTGTGATCCGAATATTTAAGTGTTATTCTTTGCATTCAGCATGAAATCAATCGCAAAGGACATCTACATACGAATAAAATAACGAAACAATTTTATCGGAAACCCAGAAAGTCCCAGAGAAAAAGCTCTGTGAACTGTCAACCTAGGTCATCATGCACTGGTCTATAGGCCTTTTTATGTGACACAGCCGAAACCACTTCGGCTGATTTTTAGTTCGGAAAACGTGTCCCGGGATTTGGTTTCCCATGTAATTGAAAATGGGAGCGGGATTTGCGTTTCCCGTGACAGGAGCAGAACACGAAAAAATATTTTCCCGACGTGTAAACCCAATCGTGTACGGTTAAAAATCTCATGTGTACACTGACAAAAATCCAATCATATCCATTATGTGTGCAACACATAAATTTTGACTATAGTATTTCCCACATAACGGCTATATGAATTTGCATAGCATAGTGGAAACACAGCCGTGCGGTAAGACGCGCGGCTACAAAGCAAGACCATGCTGAGGGTGGCTGGGTTCGATTCCCGGTACCGGTCTAGACAATTTTCGGCTTGGAAATTGTCTCGACTTCCCTGGGCATAAAAGTATCATCGTGTTAGCCTCATGATATACGAATGCGAAAATGGTAACTTGGCTTAGAAACCTCGCAGTTAATAACTGTGGAAGTGCTTAATGAACACTAAGCTGCGAGGCGGCAATGTCCCAGTGGGGGATGTAATGCCAACGAAGAAGAAGAAGAAGAAGAAGAAGAAGTGGAAACACATACAACCCTTATTAACTAATAACCTTTATGTGGATTTTCCGAGCCGGTGACAAGCGCGGTGTCATCATCATCAATAGACATCTGTCCCCTGTCATCACTGAAACGCAGTATGAAAAAAAATTATAGCCCAGGACATCCTGGCTACGATCTGGCGATGGGCTAAACAATAGGATGTCAGTAGCCTGGGATTTTCCAATAGTGGGTGGTTATTAACGAACACATAATAATTTTTTTTGTAAATTTATTTAGATTTTTGCCAATAAAAATGTGTGGATTTTTATTAGTGTAGAGATGCAAATCCCACACTACAAATCATCTAAACGTTGTTTCTACCTGAATTTTCAGGTACATTTTACGTGCACACGTAGCTGCAAATGAATGAATGAATTCTATCCAAAACTCAGGACTGACTTTCTCACTCACTCTCACTTACTCATTTCCTCTTTCTCTTTCCCACTCAATCGCTATCTCTTACTCACTCTCTCCCTTTCTCTCGCTATATCTTCCTTTTCTCGTTATCTTTCCCTCTTGTCGCTCGCGTGTGTTTGTATAAAGAAATCCGAACCAAAACCCTGAAGTGTAAACAGGCGCGGATACGCAGATTCTCAAAACCCGAAACAAAATCCTGAGGTGTAAACCGAATCACGGAAAATGTTTTGGCAGTGGAGGCTTCACGGCGGAAAATTTTCTCCTGCAAAACCCGGAGCAAAATCCCGTGACAAATCCCGCTGTCGCGGACGAAAGGACTAGGGTACTTCTTATTTGGACGCCACCAATGTAGCGTCCAAAAGGAACAGCAATAAGCCTGCCTTTACAACCGCTGAACAGTCCCGCAAACCCGAAGCTGTCATATTCATAGAAGAACTGTCAATTGACGATAAAATCAGCTGATTTTAAACGTCTCGTGAAAAGGCCTATAGGGCACTGCGCGGACTGCTTTGTGTCTTTTTTTCTGCAAAGAAATTAGAAAACAACAAGGCCAGTAAACGTCAAAATTTATGAAGAACGAATGAGAAAGATTTTTCCGTGCAGTGCCCTAATAGAGCTCTGCAAAAAGATTTTTTTAGTTACAAGATTGACTGACTTGTGATATTTTCATCGTAAAAGTAAAACGGAAATCAATGCATATCAATTCATCCACACATTTGTTGTAGGATATCCTTAGGATCTGTCTCATTTGGAGAGGTAAACCGAAATTAAAATTAAACGTGATATTTCAATAATAATAATAATAATATTAATAATTTTTTCAGGCCGATTCACACGTGCGGCACTTTTTCAGTATTGCGCATAAATCCCAAAATTTTATTCCCACCTTTGGGTTTCCGCGCCGAGCACTCAGCGCCAGACTCGGCGACAAGGGGAAAGTTATAAAGTTGGTAACCCTGATTTTTGACAATTAATGTCGATTGTTTGTGTGAGTGCTTCGATGTCAAAAAATAGAGCTTTTAGCTGATTTTTTTATTGTCAAATGCAAGTTTTGACAGTATTATTTATGTATGAGTGAAAAACATGTACAAAAGGTCTATCGGGGAAGCAGTCGCTGAAGACAAATGTCATTGTTTTCAACGACGAAACGAAAAGTTTCAAAGCAAAAAACAATATTCATTTTCTATTTTAAAAATAGTTAGAGGTTTATTGTCTCAGTCAATTCTTTGGCTTATTTAAGGTCAACTTTCCCAGAGAACACGTATTTTTTTAAGCATCTAACTATTTTTAAAATCGAAAATAAAAACCTAAAAAGTGCTGCACGTGTAAACCGACCTTAAAAATTCACCTGATGTTTGTTCAAAATCGGGTCAATCTTAAAAAACAGCACTTTTTCGATTTTTGGTTTAAATTTCAGAAGTGATTAAGTTTCATTCTAAATTTTCGACCACTATTCTAGTTTGAATCTGGAGCAAAATAGAACAAACTCGCTGGTTTCCCCAGCAGTGTTCCATTCATGTTTTTCAAATTTTTAATTAAATTAAATCATTATGTTGCTGCCCAGAAAGGCACCGTAACTGCAAAGTGGATTGATCCGTAGATGAAATGACGCGTTCATACACCAAAACAATTGAAAATTATTTGAATCTCGTGATTCAAATCTGCAGAAAATAGAACTGAACGTTATACCAGTTTTAATTTTTTGACAGTTGAATGGTATAAAAAATGAATCTAGAACAGTTGCTGGAAAAATTAATGTTTCAGATTCATATTCAAACTGACAGCCCCGAACGATTTGAATCACTGCTGATTTTACTGATTATTAAACCAAAGAATCGATTGAGCGAATAAATTTTTTTGACGGGAAAGGTCAATTTTCCGACTTCTTTCATTCACTATTGCAAATTTTGCAGTTTTCGACCATGCAAAAAATCAAGCAAAAAATATCGTCCCATCAGTTTCTCCATATATGGATGACGACACCACTGCAAGAAAAAGCTTTTTGGGGTGTGAAAAAAGGTGCAAGAATGATGTTAGGATTGTGCTTTCGGTGAATTCTATACAATTGGACGTGTGAGCATTTGTTTTGGTGCTTCGACAAATTTGCACGGTAATCTATTCTTCGGTGGGAAAAGCAATAATATCCCGATTGGAAACCAGTCCACTTGAAGAGGATTCTCCGCTCGTTCGACCACTACGACAAAACCATTCAGCGGTCCCCGAAAATACAGTCCACAATTTTTGAATTCCGCATCGAGGTCCTGGATTGTGATGCACTTTTTCCAAACGGCATTTTCTCAATGTGTCTGTTCAAATATTACGTAACGCGATAAACCTTGTTTTTTGAGAACTCCCCACCCCCTCGTAACAATCTGTAACAATTTTCAGAACTACCCCCACCCCTTAGCGTAACGCGTAACTAATTTTGTTTGAAAAAAAAAATTGGTGAAATTTAAAACACGTTACAATAAATTGCATTGTATATTTTATGCCATTTTAAAGAAAATAAACATTTTTTAACATTTTTATTTTTTTTTTTTCGCTATGCAATTAATTTGTTACGCGTAACAATATTCCGAATGACATCCACCCCCCATATTTTGCGTAACGAATCGTAACAAAAATTCAACAACCCACTAGAGTCCTATAAGAAGAGTAACGTCATGTGCCACGTTTGACGAGTAACGTCATGTGCCACGTTTGACAGGTCTCCTGCTCGTTTGGAACGCGCATTTGTATGGAACTGACAGACGATTCTGTTCCAATTCTGACACTTGACGACACTGTTATTATAGTCACTGTACAACCCACCACCGCCTATTGCGTTACGTAATATTTGAACAGATGTGTACACGTTGGAGGCTCGGGAGGCTCTTTCCAAATGTTAAGTGGGAATTAGTTCAGTGTATGGATGCATCCATATTTTTGACCAAGAAAACATTTTCCTCAATTCTTTCATGTTATCATATTCGCCTTCTGTCAAACAAACGAATCTTTGGTCAAAGTAAAAAGAACGACATTTCTAGCTGGAAGAATCGGGAGTTTTGATGTAAGAAAAACCGTGATCCCGAAGTAAAAATCGTATTTTACGCAATTGAATTCACATTCTGTGTTTATTTGCAGCAGCAGATTGTGGTCCGATTCGCGGAAAAGAGTACCACCTGATAATGGGAAATTACATGTCGCTTTATGTGACCAATCCGGAAGGAACTCCCAAACCCCTCACGAATTCCGCGTTCGATGCAAATTTGGGTTTCCCGAATGGCCGGAAAGAAAGAGGTATGTTTTTTGGCAATAACTGAGTATCAATTTAGGTTCGTCTTGGGCTGAAAATCAACAGTGCTTAAGTTATAGATTGAATGAATATTTCAAATGTGAAAATTGTCGTTTGTGGGATAATAATTTCGTGAATGTTTACGTCGAAAATTACATAACATGTGAAGGTTAGAGACACCGAAATGTTCAATATTACAAGCGACAGGTCGATCTCTGAAGAGTAGATACAAAAGATATTTTAGTTACTAGATAAAGATTGTCGCTGTCGTCGCTGTCCGGAACATCTTTTGCTGGCGAGGATAGGGGAGCTAAATGTCAAAGATGGAAAATCCATACGATTTGACAGGTATGTACCACACATGTTTCGGACAGCAGAACAAAGGGAACAGTAGCGACAATCTTTATCTAGTAACTAAAATATCTTTTGTAGATACAGAGAAGGGAGGTTTTTTTTTTATTTAATTCAGTTTTTATTTTATTTCAGTGATGATTGCCACCGAGCAGGAGATGGAAGCTGCCAAACTGCCACTGGAAGCCCGGGATTACTGTGCCCACAAGCTGCTTGAATATAGTGCCTGCCGAACGAAAGTGTGGCCATGGGCGTACAAATGTGCCCATGAGAAACACGAATATTTGACCTGCGAATATGAAGAGTAAGTAGAGTAAGATCTGTTTCGACACAAGACTGATTAGCCTTTTGAAGCCTAAAGTTCAATTTACAAATCTTAAAAAGCGCAGTGATTTCACTGTTTGTACGATTCAGTATACACACTGGAATTGGAATCATTTCCTGGAATGCTTATTTTACATTGTTAACTCGTATGGAACTGATGCTTCTTATCCGTTAGAGTCCTTTCCCAATTCAATTTTGCTAACGTACCCTGGAAAAGGGTACCGGCAGTAGCCCCGACACAGCGTTAAAAACCAATCAGATCGATATTATTCTGCTAAAACTTTGCTATCTACTCTACTCGAGAATTTTTGATGCAAGTCGAAGTGTTTTTGACGTAAACTACGTCTAAGGGGAAGACTCGGATACAGAGCGTAAAATGAAAATTTTATAATTGGGGACCGTCACGAAATCATGTAAGATTTGTAACAATTATAGGTCCTTTATCTTTCAATGGATTTTAAAGATTTATATATCAATCGATTCGCAAACTCTCCACCAATTTGCCAGTAGTATTGGAACTTACGAGTATCAACGCTAAACTATTGAACATTTTATTTCTTTCTTGCATCATGCATCTCATATGCACCGCGTTCCAATCCTTGGCAATTGCCTAGGTTCATTTGTTGAACTGGGGTGGCCCAGCTGCTAGACAGTGTGGTCTCTGCTCCCTCGCAGAGTGGGAGATGCTGCTAAAGCTGGGTAGTAGTGTCGGTGTGAAAGTTCCTTCTCTTCTATATAGAGCGGAATAATTGGTTCAGTGTACTATATTTGGTTTTAAGTACATAGTTTACGTCGAGCGGTCGTGTCTTGTATACAACCCCAATTTTTTTTTAGCAATAGTTATCTAATTCTTTATTTTTTTTTTTATATTGTATTGTTATTTATTGTCAACAGGTGAAATGGTCACCCCAATGACCGTTTACTTAAAACTAAATACATTAGTATTGTCAAGATTAACATAAAACACGTCTGAAATTGCACTTATTAGTTTCTCGTGACACATTAAAATTAAACACAGAATAACATCTATTGAATAGGCGAGACATGCTTCGTATGGGCTCGTGTAGCCCATAGTTAGTTCTGGATGCAGAAAGATTGAAGAACGAGTGCGTTCGGAGGTTACGGCGGCGTGTGTTGATGTCCAGCATGCTAAGAAGCATTTGGCAGTCGATGTCTGCTTGTAAAAGGTCACCGATGAAGCAAGCTTTAGCCACATTACGTCTTGCCTCAAGCGAATCGAGATTGATGAGCATGCAACGGTTACTATAGCTGGGAAGGTTGACTGGATCTCTCCATCTCAAATGTCGTAGAGCAAAGCGGACAAATTTGCGTTGGATAGTTTCGATGCGCTGAATTTCGTTCTGATAATACGGGGACCAGACGACCGAGGAATATTCTAATATTGGTCGAACAGTGGCGCAAAACAATGATTTTAGGCAGTACACATCCCGGAATTTCTTAGCAAATCGGAAAAGGAAACCTAGCTGTGAAGATGCCTTCGAAACAATATATGCTACGTGGTCCTTGAATGTCATTTTCGTATCGACCAAAACACCTAGGTCTTTGACTGTTGATTCTCGTTGAAGCTTTTTATCTGCCAAAGCGTATTCATGCTGGAGAAGAGAGTGTTTGCGTCCAAAAGATATGACCGAGCATTTAGCAACATTGAGCGTCATTCGGTTGATACGGCACCATTCTGCAAAGGATTCAAACTGTTGTTGCAGAAACATTGCGTCTTGAGTTTGCTTGATACAATAATACAGTTTCAAGTCGTCGGCGTACGATAACTTTAGACATTTCAAAATAAAGTTGACGTCATTCATATAAAGCAGAAACAGAAACGGTCCAAGATGACTACCCTGTGGAACGCCGGAACGGACTACAAACGGTGAGGAAATGTGGTCTCCAATTTTCACCGCCATACTGCGACCTGATAAATAGGATTGAAGCCAGCTGAGCAGAGCGTTATTTATGCCTAATTTGTCAAATTTTGCTACGGCAATCTGGTGATTCATTTTGTCGAATGCAGCAGAAAGATCTGTATAGATTGCATCCACCTGATGGCCATTCTCTATTTGTCTTATTACAAAGGAAGTGAAGCACGCTAGGTTAGTGGTCGTTGAACGTTTGGGCATAAACCCGTGTTGGTCGTTTGAAATGTAATGGGCGTAGCTTGAAGTCAATTCGCCAAGAACAATCAACTCAAATAGCTTGGAAACGGCGCACAGCGCAGCTATTCCCCGGTAGTTTGATACGGTCCTCTTGCAGCCCTTTTGAAAACTGAAATACATATGACTGCTTCCAGCACACCGGAAACACCCCGGAAGTCAGCGAGAGGTTGAATACTGCAGTAAGAGGTCTGACAAGCGACTCTGCGCAACGTTTAATAACAACCGATGGGATACCGTCTGGGCCGCATCCCGTGGAGGATTTCAACTTCTTACTGGCAGCTATTATTGAATCGTTTGTGATGACCAATGGCTGTCTAGCGGCAGGAAGACTGGGAACATTCCTAGTGGCAATAACTACATCTTGCGGGTCGAGATACTCATTAGTAAATACACTACTGAATTGAGTACGGAACAAATTAGCAATGTCGTTGGTAGTTTGGGCTTCAGATGAACCGTCAGTCATCGTTGAGGGCAATCCAGATTCCTTCCGTTGTTCGTTGACGTACCGCCAAAAGCTTTTGGGATTATTCCTGAGACGACTTTGCAAACGATTTTGAAAGGCGTTATAGAGGTGATCGTTGAGTTGCTGATATTCGGAGTTGGCCTTGATATAGCTAGCTTTTGTAGAGTCCGTACGATACTTGCAGTGTTGTCTGAGGGCCGCGCGTTTGACCGGTTCTGGTGTGGATCTCACGGGAACAAACTGGTCGATGGCGTAAAGTAGTATGTTTGACATGGTCGAAGCAGCTAGGTTGACGTCAGAATCTCGAAGAGCCGTATCCCAGTCAACTTGAGCAAGAAAGGCATTCATCCCGTTAAAATTGGCCTTGTAAAAGTCATATGAAATGCTTTCAGACGGCTCGTGGAAGTTATGGAGCGGTTTTATCTTGAGTTGCATCTGGACGGGAGGATGATGTCTGACAATCTTGACGAGCGGTGATGGGGCCTGCATAACCGAACAGCTCCCGTGGAGTTCGTTGCTGATGAAAAGCAGGTCAAGTATTCGGTTGTTTTCATTTTCCACATCATTCATCTGGTTCAGTCCAGCTGTGCTGTACGCGTCAAGCAGCAAACGAGACGTCTGGCCGATCAGGGATCTCGATGCAATCGGGAAGAGAAATCCCGATTTATGGCGCTGCCAATTGATTGTGCTCAAGTTGAAGTCACCGAGGATAATCATTTTGTCCCTTGGTCCTAATTGCGAGACCACCCAGTTAAGCGAAGCGAGGTGACTGTCGATCAACTCCGCATCATTGATTCGATCGGGAGGGATGTAAAGAACGCAGATGAAGAGAGCGGCATCAGCAGTAGTTACAGCGACCCACAATTGCTCAACCGACGAGTTTCCAGGAGGACTCACTAAGCAAGATTTGAAGCAGGAGCGAACGGCTAACAGAACACCCCCTCCAGTGCTTTTGTTACTGTTAGAAGATGACCTATCTTGCCGATAAACGCAGTATGATTCGTCGAAGAGTTGATTTATTATTGTTGTATTATTGTTGAGCCAGGTTTCAGTGAAGGCATAGACGTCGTAGCAGCCATCGCTAATGGCCAAATGATAATCGGCAAGAGAACTATTGATCCCGCCCACGTTCTGGTAGTATATCAATACATTCGAAGATTCTTGAACCGCACGCCTATCACTTGAAACATCCGGTAACATGGAGTTGAACTGGCGTGGAGATGGTGTAGCAATACTGGAAATCGGAATGCTTTCAGGTACAGAAGATACTGGTAACTGATTGTACTTGCCGGTTATAGGATTTCGGAAGACCCCGTCTCCCAACTCAGACGCAGGACCGGGACGGCTGCTGGTCGCTGGCAGCGGAAGCTCGACTGCGCTGAGAGGAATAGGGGCTTCCTTACAGCTAGTATCGATTGTGCGTCCCGGTGAACGATTTGACGACTGGGTTGCAGCGGCTTGATGATGAGGTCTGGAAGTACTGTGTGATGCTTGTAGGCACGACATTCGGGTGGATTCGCTGGAAATCGGGAAACTTTCATACGGAGACTGAGATGAAGGCTGATCATACTTGCCGAAAGTTGGTGTCCGGAAGACCTCGTCTCCCAACTCACACGCAGGGCCGGGACGGCTGCTGGTCGCTGGCAGGAATGGCTCGACTGCGTTGAGTGGAATAGAGGCTTCCTCACAGCTGGTGTCAAAAGTGCGTCCCGGATGAGAACTAGATGAATGCATAGCAGAGACTTGACGTTGCGGTGGAGAAATGGTTATTGATTCTTGTAATTGCGGCGATCCTGTTCGTTCGATGAAACTCGGACTCAAGTCCGAATGGATGTTAGCAGAGATAACAGAAATTTGGCTTGGCACGAATCGGAAGTTTGAAGTAATTGTAGGCGACCTACCAGCAGAGGTTGAGAGTTGATCGATGATGCTGAAATTTGGATCGGCATCAGGCGATGAATGTCGATAAGAGATATACTTGCCTTGAATAACAAGTTGGGAGTCCCCTAATCCGCCTCTAAACTCAGGGCCAGGACGACTATGGTGAACGCTGGCTGCAGTAGGCGCGACTGAGTAAGAGGAACTGAGGACTCCCAAAATGCTTTGTCGGTGCGTCCTGGTGGAAAGGTCACGTGTATCGTGGCTGCCGAATTTAGCTCATTGGTTCCGGAGCAGAGGTAGGTGTCGACAACGGGAAGATTCCGCCAACAGAAGAAACCGTGACGGTTGGAGTATTTAGCAGCGGCTTCCACATGTTTTTTGAGCTGATATCCTCGAATTCTCGAAATAGAAGACCCATAGGCCAAGTATTCGCATTAAGTGCGACTTCACGGAACTTGGGATCAATCCCAACTTTAAAAGATATGAAGCTCATACTTTTAATGTCAAGACCCTTTCATAGACCCTTTCAGTTAATTGCATATTATTCGGCAACTCGGCCGTACAAAAATCATGTTTCGAAATGGACAAATTGATATGAAATTGAAGAATCCACGTGTCTTGGAGGGACTTGAACCCTCAACATACTTTCTAGATAGGCGTGATAACCCCTACACAACAAGGCCACTTAAAGGTCATGTTTGCGGAAAAGCCATAGAGGAATAGAGTGTGAAGTGGGCGGTTGAAAGTTCGAGTCCCTCCACGTACATTATTTTTTCGCAAATTTCATATCAATTTGTCCAATTTGAAACTTGTGCCTAGATATTTACCAAAAAATAGACCCTTTGTTTATGACATTTTGGAAACAAAGGCAATGCATGAATTCCGACTTTTTAAAGAAAAATTTCTCTTCCAGCTCTGAACTCATTTCGAAATTTATAGAAGTCAAAGCGTAAGCTCGACAAAATGCCATTTTTGGTAGATTGTCTTTTCCTGGATAAGATAAAAAAGCATCCTCTAATCAAAAGAAAGAGAGAAGCGTCTTGCGATGTTCTTATTTCATAAAATAGAACTCGACACGAACTGTCTCCGGAAAATCAGGCTTACAAAAGTCCTGACGCTTAGATTGAATAAAGAAATAATAGGAAACACACAGTCAACCCTCTATTCCTAATAAAGAGTCGTCCGTTGTCCAGTACGTCGAAGTAAAAAAGACATATCTGAATGGGTTAGTTGTTATTCGGAGGAATAGACTAATCGTAACAATCAAACCATGTATTTTTTATGGAGGAGCGATCACATGTGGAATTAGGAAGTGAGTTTCGTATTCCAGGTCGAGATTCTAAACCTTATGAGAGACCAAGTAAGGAAAGATGAAACAGTGTTTGCTTTGACTTACGTGGACTATTATAATAAGCCCCTTGAAAATTGGCTAAGTATCGAAATTCGAAGTTACTCGCTACTTTTTTGGCGTAGAAAACCAATGAAAAACCATATACAGAATCAAGTGGCGTACATTCTAAAGCTCACGTGAGATTCAAGATGAAGAACGCAAACCCATCGAAGATGCTCTTGGATTACGACTATGAGGAGCCAGAACCGCTGACAAACAACCTCTACTTGAGTCTAATCAGTGATTTACTGTACATCGCCGTCTACACTAAGATAGCGTGTCAGATGGCCTGGGCGTCAAGCTTTCCTAATCAACAAGATTGTACTAAGCTACCTCAACGCCAATTTGCAACTTGGGTCATCAGACGCTCATCTTATACATTATCGAGATCTACATACGTTACGAAATCTGATTCGCTGAACAAGCGAACGAGCAGCTATGGTTCAACGATATCGATGTGGCAACAGATCTAGTCCAACACAAAGCGTAAAAGCAGCCAATTAAATGTTCATGTAAAAATCAAACAATATGGTTTCAACTAGGACTACATCATCATACTACATTAACTTTAGATTGCAAACCAAACCTGCGTGAGAAATAAAGCATTTTTGCACCGATATTTAATCGAAAAAATAGTACATAAATCATATTCCTCAATGAATAATCATTCCTTTCCTTACGATCTTTCAGTTACATCATCAGGATGAAGGAATACGAACGCGAGAAGCGATTGCTCCACAGAAAGCAGAGAATCGAAAAGAAGCAAGACAAAGAACTGCTCGCTTGAAGCGTGTCCTGCCCTTTTATCGAGAATTTATGTTGAATGTAGTAGCGGCAAAAAAATAGCCAACGTGCAACAATTTTTCAAATCTTCAACCGATTGGTTCTATCAAGCGTGAATATCCTAAACCGAAAAAAAACATCGTTCAAGCAGTAAACGTAGAATTACCTGATTAACAGAAGCGGCTGAGTACTGGGCTGTCATCATATCCAAAGTCCCTGCCATTTCAAACACTCCAATCTACAAATAAATAGCGTAAATCGAACATCTATTCCTCCTTTTTGCTGCGACTCTTGAACTTCTTCATAATGCAGTCGTTGTGTCCCTCTCGGTTTCGCGCAATTTCAATCGCCCAGAATTGGATCCTAACCACCAGGATGGCATTCTCCGGGTGAAACTCCTCACTAGCGCTGGCTCGCAACAACGTCC